>NW_026641649.1:0-794 GCF_028554395.1 Pezoporus wallicus
GCCTTGCCTTGCGTCTCCTTGCCATGCCTTTCCTTCCTTTCCTTTGCCATGCCTTGCCTTGCCTTTTCTTGCCTTCCCTTTTCTTGCCTTCCCTTGAATTGACTTCCCTTGCCTTACCTTCCCTTGTCTTGCCATGCCTTGCTATGATTTTCCTTCCCTTGCCATTCCTTGTCTTGCTTTGCCTTGCTATGCCTTGCTTTGCTTTGTCTTGACTGGCCTTCCCTTGCCTTGCCATGCCTTGCCGTGCCTTTAATTCCCTTGCCATGCCATGTCTTGCCTTCCCATGTCTTACCTTGCCTTCCCTCGCCTTGCCATGTCTTGCAATGACTTTCCTTCCCTTGCCATGCCATGCCTTGCCTTCCCTTGCCTTGCATCACCTCGCCTCACCTGGCTTTGCCAGGACTTTCCTTCCATTGCCATGCCTTGCCTTGCCTTCACATTGCCTTGCCTTGCCTAGCATCTCCATGCCTTTCCTTCCCTTGCTTTTTCTTGACTTGCCTCGCCTTGCCTCGATTTGCCTTGACTTGCCTCACCTCGCCTTGCCTCGCCTCGCCTTGCCTTGCCTTGTCTTGCCTCGCCTCGCCTCGCCTCACTATGTCTTTATTTCTGTTGCCCTGCCTTGCCTCGCCTTGCCTCAACTCACCATGAATTTCCTTCCCTTGCCTTGCCATGCCTTGCCTTGCATTGCCTCGCCTCGCGTCGCCTCACGTCGCCTCACCTCTCCTCACCTCGCGATGACTTTCCTTCCCTTGCCATGTTTTGCCTTGCCTTGCCTTCCATTGACTCGCATCGCA
>NW_026641650.1:0-790 GCF_028554395.1 Pezoporus wallicus
TTTTCCTGAATGAAAGTGAGCAGTGAAAGCAACGATGGATGCACCAATGTAAAGGTGATTGTGTGCTGAACAGGTCCAGCACCAGCTTTCAATCCTGGCTCTTCTGCTGTGGGAGCAGATGCCAAACGTTCGTGCTGTCCTCACTGTGCTGCTGGGCAGCTGAGAGAGACCACCTGAGAATTTGGATTCAAATGGACTTTTAGGTATGAAACCGAGGAGAGACTGCAATGATGGTGACACCGTTGCAAAGCTGCTTGTGTGCTGAAGAAGCAGAGCACTAGCTTTCCCTGCTGGTCCTTCTGCCGTGTGAGCAGATGCCACTGTTCATTCTGTGCTGTGTTGCTGCGCAGCAGAGAGCAGCCTCTGGACTGATTCCATTCAAATGCTTTTCCTGTATGAGTGTGAGCAGTGAAAGCAACGATGGAGGCACCAATGTAAAGGTGATTGTGTGCTGAACAGGTCCAGCACCAGCTTTCAATCCTGGCTCTTCTGCTGTGGGAGCAGAGGCCAAACGTTCGTGCTGTACTCACTGTGCTGCTGGGCAGCTGAGAGAGACCACCTGAGAATTTGGATTCAAATGGACTTTTAGGTATGAAACCGAGGAGAGACTGCAATGATGGTGACCCCGTTGCAAAGCTGCTTGTGTGCTGAAGAAGCAGAGCACTAGCTTTCCCTGCTGGTCCTTCTGCCGTGTGAGCAGATGCCACTGTTCATTCTGTGCTGTGTTGCTGCGCAGCAGAGAGCAGCCTCTGGACTGATTCCATTCAAATGCTTTTCCTGAATGAAAGTG
>NW_026641651.1:0-78539 GCF_028554395.1 Pezoporus wallicus
CTGTTCCTGTCTCAACCCGTAGGAGTTGCACTCTCTCGATCCTCCTCCCCGTTCCTCCGGGAGCGGGGAAGGGGAGAGCCCCGGTGCGGGGGGGGGGGAGACGGACACGGACCTCGATTGTTGTCAGCTCGGCACCACTCACTGGGAGTGAGTGAACAAGTTACCTGACTGGGTTTAAACCACGACACCACCCAAGGAGACCTTTCGGTGTGCTTTTTGCAGCCGGATTTTCCTATCTCACATTGGCCTTTTTAGTCATCAGCACGTGTGTAGTAAGCGTGGGTAAAGCCCTTCCCAAATCTTCGTTCGCAAAATCAAGCCATGAGATGAGGTGAGTCTTCCCCTAATGGCATCAAGTCTTTATTTAAAACTGAATATGTTGCGCCCATGTCGATCAAAAATTCTACTTCCTTCTCCTCTTCCCCTAGCTTCATTATAACCAGTGGATTTGCTAGGGAATATTCCCCCAGTCCTCGTCATTCTTCCTTTACATGCACGACCACGCTCCTTTTAGTAGCTCTATTTGGGCAGCAGTTCTCTTTGTTTTCCTGACATTCGTTTTTCCAATGTCAAATTTCTTACACAGTGCTCACTGTCCTTTACCCAATCGGGGTCTTTGTCTTTGTTCTCTTCTTCCCCCTTCTTCCCCTACTGCCACTAATTTCTTCATTCTTTGCTTATAGCCTTCCTCCCGGTTACTGAACACTAGCCATGCCTCATCTAGCAGGATTTATAGATATCTCCCTTCCATTGGTCGCAACTTTTGGAGTTTTCTCCTAATGTCCATAGTAGATTGTCCCAGAAACAGAGATACTACCTGTTGGATTTCCACCTCTGACCCCGGTTCTAACGGTGTATTATGGCACGTTGCATCCCTTAATCGGTCTAAAAATTCAGACGGTGATTTTGAAGGGCCTTGTTTTACTGCATATAACACTGACCAGTTTATAGTTTTTGGAATAGCCCTCTCTACTCTTTTAACAATCCATTCTTGATAAGCCCGCAGCCTTTCAAGTTCTGCTGATCGATTTGGATACCATTTCGGATCCGGGAGAGGAAAGAATTTCTTCACATCTTGTCTCATTTTGTAATAATCTTCAGCTAGATCTCCCACTGTTTTTAATATCAGGTGTTTTTCTGTTTCTGTCATTGCTTCTAATAGCAGCTGTATGTCATTCCAGTCTGGATTATGCTGCTTTACTATAAACCGCAAATATTTCATAACATTCATGGGATCATTTTGATAACCCTTAGCTACTTTTTTCCATGCCTCAAAGTCCAGGGTGGAAAAAGGTACTTTAATTAACACCGTATTCCCTTCAGGTCCTACTGCCTCCTGAAGAGGTGCCTGTAGGATATGTTTCTGTCGGGGTCGTGAGGAGACCAGACTCCCTGGGGGAGTAATGGTGTCCTCCAAATCCATGTCTACCTGTCTCTTTGGCGGGGGTTTAAATACATCCACTAATTCCTGATCTGCATCTTGGTGAATTCTATCCTGTTTAGTACACCTCTGACCAATGTCACATGATGAACATTGCTTAGGTTTGGTTTTATTTTCCCTGCCATACCTTTCTAGGACTAATAGCAGGGGATCCTGGGTGGTATCATCCCGCACGCTCTCTGCCACTCCGGATGATTTTGGGGGGTGAAGGACATGTCGGCTGATGATACCTCATCCCATTTCCCTTCTCTCCTCAGAAACACCATTAATTGTAACATAGTGTTATAGTCCAATGTTCCAGTTGCACAAAAGTCTCACACACGGGATCCCACAGACGCACTCACACAATGGTTCCGCTTACCCTTCTCCTGCTTCCACTACGGTCATTAGCAGGTCCGTCCTGGTTCCCAAAACCTGGGATGCCGCGGAGACCTGGTGGGTTCGCCTACCCTTCACCTGCTTCCACTACGGTCATTAGCAGGTCCGTCCTGGCTCCCAAAACCTGGGATACGGCAAAAACCTGGACTTGCCCGATCCACCCTCAGGATCACTAGCAGCCGCTATATCAGTCGACGAGTCCCCTGCTTGCAAGCCCTACCTGCCAAGGGGAACTGTGCTGTGCACCAGATGTCTCTGCACGCCTTAGCAGCAGCTCCGGGTCAAGCATACAACTTATAGACCCCCAAGATTACCGACATAAATTTCAAGCATACCGTTTTTCTGCAGTCAGCACAGATTGTTGTCTGTCTCCGCAGTGAATGGATGAGAAGCAGAGCTCCTCCAGGCAAGTGGCCGGGGGCGCCTAGGATATCCGCCCCAAGCTGATCCTGCGGTTGACAGAGATCTCCTGCCTGGCTCGTCAAATTGATACAAAGATAGAGGATAGACTCCACAACTCGTTAAAGTTGTAAAGTAGGTACACGTTTATTCAGCGCTGAGGTGCATGGGGATTGCTTCTCCAAAGCTTGCTCACCTCAGTGTCGTTTCCCTCTATATTTATCTTCTAAAGTTATACATACACATTGAATTGATCAACACGTCTATACATATTCATGACCTATCCCCGCTTCATATTATAATGGGTTAAAAGGTCCTTTGTGCGTACGCACTGCCTCCTGGTGGTCTCAAGATGAAGTGAGTCTTCTTCAGCTTCAACTTTTCACCTCTTGTCATCATGCATGCTCTCTAGGGGGTCTGGTCACTGTCCAAACCGCAAAGCTGGTTTTAACTGGAACTAGGTAACTGTTTCTCCCCTTATCAGTAGCTTATGTTCTGGTACTGCATGGTAAACATGATAGGTATTTGCTGAATGAGTATAAGCAAGTAGTACTTTTGTTAAGCAAGCGGAATTCTTTTAACCCCCCTGTACAATCCCCTTCTACAACCCCCTTGTGCAACCCCCTTGTACAACCGCCCTGTACATTAGCTAAACCTCTGTATCAGCAGGAATATCGATGTTAATTATTTTAATATTGATTACTTGTGGTATGATAGAATGTTCCCTCTGGTGTTGTAAACGATCTATGATAAATTATGAAGATTG
This sequence comes from Pezoporus wallicus, assembly GCF_028554395.1. Taxonomy (NCBI): domain Eukaryota; kingdom Metazoa; phylum Chordata; class Aves; order Psittaciformes; family Psittacidae; genus Pezoporus; species Pezoporus wallicus. Next base: position 2,985 of record NW_026641651.1, read on the forward strand.
GAAAAGGAATGAAATTAAGCACCAAGTAGAAACAGGAAATTATTTTAAAAAGACTTTTGATGGCAATGGTAATACATAAAATGTTGCAAAAGAATTTGCAAAAGGACAGAAAAAGGGGGGATTTGAGACAAGGGGGGCACAAAATCACAAAATGGAATATAGAAATCTTTAGAATTACTTTTAAGTAATGTTAAGTTTGATGGCTTTGTAACAGTAGAAATGGAAAATTACTGAGGTGCATGATACATAGAAAAAATAGAGTACAGCTAGAGAACATACTGAGAGTTCTTGTACAAGATAAATAGTTATAACTGACATAGTTTTAAGAAAAACAGTCTAGAAGAACAGGACACAGAGATAAGGAGTATCTGGGAATGGCAGGTGTCCAGGATGGGCTACAGTTAAACTAACTGATAAGTAGGAGGATGGGAGGATTATTATGTCTCTGGTGCTAACGAACCAATTAACCTGGTATGAGCATCTACTGCGTGCTCCGAAGGCGGCCAGAAGTGATGAAGATTGTTGGAAGAAGTAAACGACCCTCAGAGACCACCACCACAATTTTGTACGCACGCGAGGAACTTTCTGGAAAACGATGTAAACCATATGTAGCCTCAGGAATATGTATGTACGTACACGCTCAGTGGCTCTATAAGGACGTCTTGTGTAGCAATAGGAGAGACACACGCTAGGTGGAGCTATTCCCCCTGTCTCCCGGTGCCGGAATAAAGAATACCTGCTTGTGACAGACTGTACGCAAAATTAATATAGCTCCGCCTGGTCCCTTAATTTTTGCTTTGTAGAAGGACAGGGAAAAAAACTGAATGTTAAGATGGAGAAATGTTGTTCAGCCTGTGATATTGGGGAAAGATGTTTAAAGTTAAAAAGCAGTAATCAGGAAGATAGATAGGAAAATTATATATCACAAATACCTCCTAGAGGAGCACCCTCTGTATCTGTCCTATCATAGAATCATATCAGATATTGATAAGGAGGAGGAGATTGCTGTCACTGGCAACAAGCAGCAGATTCACATTCAGAGTTAAAAAAGGGTTAAAACAGAAGTGCTGTTGCAGTGGCAGGCATCTGTAGCCTCTGCAGAGCAGGGAAACAGGTTTAAAAAAAGGCTGGATCATGCTATAGCTACAGCTGTGATGGTTGCTTTAAAACTGGAGGAGGAGGAATAGCAGGCAGAGGTGGGGGAGTGGGCTCTTCTTCTGTGAAACCGGATTGGACTGCATGCTATGGGGAGTTTGGATGCTGGAAGTGAGACTGACCTGGGGGGGGAGTGCCATGGGGTGGCTTCGGTGACTGAATTGGAACTAGATTGACAGGGACCTAGGGAATCTTCCCTAGCAAATCCACTGATTGTAATGAAGCTAGGGAACAAAAATAGAAAAATAGAATTTTTAGCTGATATGGGCACATCGCATTTGGGTTTAAAAAAAGCTTTAATGATTTTGGGGGATAATTATATTATGATAAAAGGGATGACTGGCCCAAGTGAAAAGGCTTATTTTTATAAACCATTGAAATATCAATTGGAAAAACAATGGGACATTCATAAATTCTTATATATGCCTAACTCCCCAAAAGCTCTCCTAGGGAGAGATTTATTGGAACACCTGGGAGCGACCATTACTTTCAAAGGAGGCGAGATCACTTTAAAAGACCAGCAGTATATAGAAATGTTAAGCTTAGTTTTGGTTACTAACCATGTCGAGGAAGAAGTCAGGGAAGATATACTGGATCAGGTATTCCCAGGAGTATGGGCTACGAACATACCTGGAAGGGCCAAAAATGCACCCCCCTAGAGATTAAGCTCAAGGAGGGAAAACAGCCAGTCATAATTAAACAATACCCCCTGAAGAAGAAGGATAGGGAAGGAATTTACCCAATAATTGAAAATTTCCTACAATTAGGACTGCTGAAAGAGTGCCAGTCTGATTTTAACACCCCTATTTTACCTGTTCATAAACCTGACAGGCCATACCAAGTGGTACAGGACTTAGGAACTGTTAGCAAAATAACTGAGGACCTTTACCCTGTGATAGCAAATACATACATGCTTGACACCAGAGCTAACTTGGTTTACTGGTTTAGATCTGAAAGATACCTTCTTTTGCCTCCCTCTCCACGAAGCCAGCCAGAAAATCTTGGAATTTGAATGAGAAAGCCCTAAGAGTGGGCACAAAACCCAGCTCACGTGGATGGTGCTGCCTCAGGGACTTAAGAACAGTCCCACCCTGTTTGGAGAACAACTTTCAAAAGACTTAGAGTCCTAGGAGGCTCCGCTGGAAGAAGGGAAGCTATTGCATTATGTAGATGACATCTTAATAGCCTTCCAGACAGAAGAGGCCTGTGTTGCCTGGATGGCAAGCCTCTTAAATTTTCTGAAACTCCAGGGATATAGAGTATCCATGAAAAAGCCCAGAGAGTAAAGCAAAACTAATTTACCTAAAATATGAAATTAGTGCTGGACAGCGAACACTGGGACAAGAACGAAAAGAGACAATATGTCAAACGCCAAAACCCCAGATGGTGAAAGAATCATGGATAGTATAGATTGTGAATCTACAATTATAAGCTAATTGTCAAGCCTCTATATGCACTAATCATAAAAAAAATTAAGAATCTTCAGTGGACAAAAGAAGCCACTCAAGCCTTCCACCAGCTGAAGAATGCTTTCATGTCAGCTCCAACTCTAGGACTTCCAGATGTGAGTAAGCCATTCTTTCTATTCTCCCATGAGAAACAGGGGATTGCCCTGAGGATACTGAAACAGAACGTGGGTCCATACGGATGAGCAGTTGCTTACCTGTCCAAGCAGTTAGACACAGCAGCCAAAGGGTGGCCCAGATGCCTCAGAGCCATTGCAGCAGTTGTTCTAAATATCCAAGAAGCACACAAATGTTAGCGGCGAGGAGAAGCAAGACACGCCAACGCAATATGGGTGATAAGCAAGCTTCTGCTTTATTTGTGGCGCATTTCGCTTATATCTGCATGGTGTTTAGCCACGCCTACTAGTCACAACAGTATTGGTTAGTTCTGCACAGCTTCCTTCACATTCTCCTCCCACATCCGGTTTCCGGTTACCTGTGAGGCCTACACCTTGCTTTGCTTGCACAAGGCCTCTAAGGATCCATGGCCTTGCTCTTGGAGCCATTCTGCAACAATTCCCCCCTTTTTCTTTTGTGCAAGCAAAACATTGTGGGTCATTCTGTTCACTTGTTTCATCACACAACTATAAGCAAGTCTAACAACTACAATGATTGAAATAACAATGATACATAAGCGCAGTCCTTCAAATAGCAGTGTTTTAAGTCAACCTGTAATGCCTCATGAGGACAATCATTTAGTTATCCCTAGGTCATTGCTCACTCGCAATTGTTGGGTAAGCTGAGCCAGGGTTTTCAGCTGTGCGTGTATAGAATTAGAATGATCAGAAAGATTCATACAACACATTCCATCAAACTCTTCACATCCATGTACCTGTTCCAACAACAAAAGGTCTATAGCAGCTCTGTTCTGCAGTGTTGCATGTCTCACAGAGTCAACATCAAAACAAATCAGAAATTGCCTTCAATGTAGCCTTTCTCTGCTTAGCAAGCCAGCAGCCTAGCTTGTTTAACTGAGCCAAGGACCCGGCCGAAGCACTTATAGTGATTTGGCATATTATGATTGGATACATGCCTTGAAGACCCTTAGTGACTAGCATATAATTGGTTAAACACAGGTGTGAGAACTCAACCTTGAAAGCTTGCCAACAGTCCACAGTTCTCATTAACTTGGTGAATTCCAGCCTCTTATCTTGCTTGCTTAAGATTCTTTGGGCCACTCATGGCCTTGCTGTATCTTTCAGGATTATTCAGAATTTATGTACCAATTATCCATTCTCCCGTGAGAACACTGCCTCCACATCTCCCCCCTTTTGTTTTCTATCCAGTAGCAAGCCGCTACTACAGCAAGGCACACAAATTTACATTATCAGAGTAACTATTACAGGGTGCAGCAGCATGTTGAAGATGCTGATGGCAGTGAGGGACTAGCCAAAGAAATTTCTTACTAGTGGAATGCTCCCACCCTCTTAATTTGTTCCATCACCTGCTTTATAACACTACCATTGTATTAGAATCTTTCCATCTTTTGCCTTAGCATTTTCTAGCAGCTACTGCAAATTTCCATACTCTAACATCTCTTTTACAAGTGACAAATCTATACAAGGTGTAGTTTCTTATTAGCAACTAGTTAGTAAATACAGGTGGTTTCATATACAAAATCACAGCCTCTAATAATAGCTACTTCACAAGCACACATATTCAGGATGTTACTTTTCAGTTGCCCCCAAGTGATGTTTTGCAGTTATTTGTTCTTTCTCTTCCTCTATGTCATTCTGCTTGGGGTATTCACGGTCAACTCCTGTAGCTGAGGCATCAGGTTTTTCCATTCATCTGTCCTGCTCATGGCAAGGCTTGACAAACTTTGCAGGCAGTCACCATGGACCTGTAGGCAGGAGGACACAAATATACCCCCTCCCCCAGGTTATCAGTTCTTGAGAAGTAGACAGGTTAAACTGCATTTTTGCAGCATCATTACTCTCTCTCCCTCCCCCCCTTTTTTTTTTTTATCCCTGCAAAAGCCGGCCTGCTGGGCAGCAGCTATAGCGGCCTGCCTGCTTCAGCTGCAACCATAAATACCTGCCAGCAGCCAGTTGAAAACTTTTACATGAACCCTACAACAAAAAAATACACAGAACACCGTCTGCCCTCAGCACACACACACAAACACGCGTATGGGATCCCACAAGCACACTCCACACAACTACAATATTTGAAGCACAAAATCCAGACAATCATTACTCCCACTACAGTCCCACGTACAGAACGTGGCCCAAGGACCCTGTGGAGACTAATAGCAAACCAGCTCTGAGAAGCATCATTGCAGTGCGAGGTGGAAGGCTCAACCTTAGCGGGTATCCCCGCAGAGGCTCTGCCTCCCCCACATCGTATGAGGCTTGGGCTTTTATACTGACCAAAATGCACACTCATTCCGACACAGGTGGCCAGCCTGTGCTGGAAGAAGTGGCCAGCAGTATCTACAGAGGTCTCCATAGTTTGATAGAAACCTGGACATACTTATATTTACCAACTCCTAGTATATGAGTATCACAGAGAAACTGTATGGGCTCCCCCTGTCAATTGCAAGAAAAAATCATGACGTATACAGCTTGAGTATAAGAGGATTTTAACCCATATGTGGTCACTGTTTGTCAGGCCTCCTTAACTATATTGAGATAAAAAGCTTCCCACTCTTTAGCCCCCTGCTGTGTAGTAAACACAGGATATGCAGAGATGCCCATTGCAGAAAATTCACCAGTAATAATCGCATCTTTGATTAACCCATGTCAACAGCACGCAGGATTTGTTCCCCCCCCGATACCTCTCCCACCCCCTCCCCCTGTTTGCCTTCTTTAAGGAAGGGGTTTTATGGAGGATAAGGTGGAGGCGCCAATGGAGATGTGTCAATCTGAGTCTCAAGGGCTTCAAGCTTTTTCATCAATTGTTGCAGCTGAGCGTCCCCAAGGCCACTAAGTAGTTGCTGATGAGCTGAGCAGACGGACCCGGGAGATGACTAGTCAGAGTCTGGAAGCAGAGGATATAAATCTGGCTCGGATTCAGGGGACTCGGAGTCTGATCCTGGGCCAAACTCAGGGTCTCCATTGTTCACAGCTATGTCTTTCTTATCAGATGTCTCTGGTATGTGGCCATCTGCAGACCTGGCTCCTCTGTAACTGAGTTAAAAATTTCCAATCTAGGGCATAATGGGTTGGAAAGGCTCGCAGTTCCTTCAAATCTCCCGCTAGGGCATAATCTCTATTTTCTACTGCGTGTTTCAAAATGGCGCCCCAATCGATCCAGCGCCGAGGGGCCACCCTCTTCCTTTGAGCTTCCTTGACATTCATCACGCATATCCCTTCTAATATACTTTCTCTGTCCTTTTCAAAGTCCCTACTTTTGGAACTGGGGTGGTGGGGGAGTAGGGAGTTGCACCTCCTCCGCTGCACCTTCTTTTGAAGAAGGAAGGGGAGAAAAGGAAGGGGGGGGGGGGGGGGTAACCCTGTGCTCCAAGAACAGGGAGCGCCGCGCGAGTTGTAATCTTCCCCCGGCTTCAACCGACCGGGGACGTCTGTTCCTAGTTTCTCTGTTGCTACAGCGGCAGTTTTCTTTTCCGCCTTATATCTTTTTATACAATTTATTACTTCTCTCCGTGGTTTACCGAGTTTCTTTGCCGTTTTATCATCATTAAGCACTGACTCAAATAGTTCATCACCAAACTTTCACCACTCACTCTCCTCAAAAACTGTATTAGGATCTACAAAAAATCCCTTAGCCTTCCCTACAGCCACTAGACCCGCTAGCTGCTTTAGAGTCTCAGGCTCAATTCCCCGCTTTTATAAAAAGCACTGTAATAAATCAGGGGCTACCTCTCGGTCCATTTTCATGGCCGGCCTTTTCTGGATCATCCTTTTCTGTATCGTCCTGTAACCTCGGTCTCCAGATCGTCCAAGACTGGATCGTCCTCCCGATGCAGCAGTATCTGGTTCGCCCCAGCGGCAGACTCCTTTCAGTCTGTCCAAGCACCTGGGTCTGTCACACCACCGCAGTATCACTGCCCGCGCTCCCCGGCCGCTGCCGCCGGTGCTGCTCACTCGCCATTCCGGGTCCCTGTTACTCAGGGCCCTGTATTCCGGGTCCCCGTCAACCGGGGCCCTGTATTCCGGGTCCCTGTTAACCAGGGCCCTGTATTCTGGGTCCCCATTCTCTGGGGCCCTGTATTCCGGGTCCCCGTTAACCGGGGCCCTGTATTCCGGGTCCTCGTTAACCAGGGCCCTTTATTCCGGGTCCCCGGTAACCGGGGCCCTGTAGTCCTGGTCCCTGTTCGGGCACCATTTGTTAGCGGCGAGGAGAAGCAAGACACGCCAACGCAATATGGGTGATAAGCAAGCTTCTGCTTTATTTGTGGCGCACTTCGCTTATATCTGAGTGGTGCTTATCCACGCCTACTAGTCACAACAGTATTGGTTAGCTCCGCACAGCTTCCTTCACATTCTCCTCCCACATCCGGTTTCCGGTTACCTGTGAGGCCTACACCTTGCTTTGCTCGCACAAGGCCTCTAAGGATCCATGGCCTTGCTCTTGGAGCCATTCTGCAACACACAAATTCGCCTTGGGCCAAAAAAATAACTTTGCTAGTGTCCCATACAGTGTCCACAGTGCTGGAAATGAAAGGCGGACACTGGCTTTCCCCTCAGAGGTTCGTGAAATATCAAGCCATCATAGTGGAACAAGATGATGTAGAGATTATAGCGACTAACATTGTCAACCCAGCTTCTTTCGTCAGTGAAAACGAAGGAGAACTGTTACACCACAATTGCCTAAAAACCATTGATGCCACATACTCCAGCCCTCCAGCCCTGAAGGATACCCCTTTGGATGATGCAGAAACCTGTTTTACTGATGAGAGCAGTTATGTCATCACTGGAAGACGACATGCTGGATATGCAGTTACCACCTGCAGAAAGGTAATAGAATCTGGACCTTTGCTGATAAACACTTCTACACAAAAAGCGGAACTGACTGCTCTGACCTGAGCCTTAAAAATAGCAAAAGAAAAGAATATAAGCATCTATACAGACTAAGATATACATTTGGGATTGTGCATGCACATGGAGTCATTTGGGAAGAAAGAGGACTATTGAACTCACAAGGGAAAAACACGAAACATGCACAAAAAATAATACTGTTGGAAGCGGTCCAGCTACCTGAGAAGGCAGCAATTATACACATCAAGGCACACCAGAAGGTGAGCTCAGAATTGTTAAAACCAATAATCATTATTATTATTGGTGGTAGCAGTAGTGGTTTTGTGTTATACCTTAGTTACTGGACTGTTCTTACCTCAACCCATGGAAGTTACATTCTTTCCATTCTCCTCCCCATCCCTCCGGGAGGGGGGGAGGAAAGTGTGGGGGGTGGGGAGAGTGACTGAGGACTGCGTGGTCTGATTTACGGCTGGGCTTAAACCACAACAGTTCTTTGTGGTGCCCAACATGGGGCACGAACGGTTGCGATAACGACAGATCTGACCAGAGTGTGTCTAATTGTATTTGGGATAAGCATTTATTGTTTTGGATTAATAGTCACTCATAGCAGTGCTGATTTATTGGCTCTCAAAATTGATGCTCTTGATCTCAGAGTTTCAGCATGTTGTGCCTTACTTACAGCTGGCATTTGCTGGTTTAGTATTTCTCGGCTGAGGGGCTTGGGCTAAGGTCCTTGTTTCACTGTACTTTATGGTAATAACTTGTAATACAATTGGCTCATTGATTATGAAACTGATCTGGCTTGTATTCCCAGTGTGGTCACCACTTCTATACTTTGGGTATATAATGGAAGTGTTAAGCAATTACACAACTTTTGTTTCCTCCTTGAGTGGTTAACCTATGAAGGAGGTATTCCCTCACACCCTCTGCTCCTCCACCAGGTTATTTACAGTGGGAGGAGATTCAAGAAGAGTAAAAGATCCTGAATATCCTTTCAATGCCCTTGAAAGCACCCTGCTACTCTTGCTGGGAAGCAGCTTGTTGCTGCATATGCTCTCTATGTTTTGCCTATGCCGTGACCACCCTGAGAATGCCCAATCTTGTCCAGTCGTGGAATCTAAGCCAGTTCCAACTCAGGTCTTGTCTAGGGTTAAACAACAATCTAGGAGGACCACCAAGAGATTTTCCCTGAGGCTGGACAGTCATGAGTGGCAGGGTGTGTGGGACAGAATTGGCAAGTATCTAGTCCATTGGGCCCCTCCAGTGCTTTGGAAGTGTCGGAGATGGAAGGCGGCTGTATGGAGTCCCCAGTGGCAAGTTGCAGAAACTGCTGAAGGAGAGGGTGAATCCAGTCAGTTTGCAGAGGTGAAAGCCATCCAGTTGGCTTTGGACATTGCTGAACGAGAAAAGTGGCCAGTATTTTATACTGACTCATGGATGGTGGCAAAGGCCCTGTGGGGGTGGTTGCAGCAATGGAAGCAGAGCAACTGGCAACACAGAGGTAAACCCATCTAGGCTGCTGCACTGTGGCAAGATAGCATTGCCCAGGTACAGAACCTGGTGGTGAAGGCATGCCATGTAGATACTCGTGTACCCAAGAGTTGGGCCACTGAGGAACATTACAACAACCAACAAGTGGATAAAGCTGCTAAGGTTGAAGTGGCTCAGATGGACTTAGATTGGCAACATAAGGGTGAATTATTTTTGTCCCGGTGGGCCCATGACACTTCAGGTCATCAGGGCAGAGATGCAACATATAGTTGGGCTCGTGTTCGAGGGGTGGACTTAACAATGATCTCAATTGTATGCTGTTGCCTGCTATGTAGCACTTTTATAGCCCACCAACTAGATGTCTTCAGGTCACCAGTGACTGGTCCTGACTTCCCTCCAACCATCATTCCAACAAAGAATGACAAAACCAGACGAGCTCAGCAGTGACCAGATGAGTTTTGAGGTGTCATCAGCAGGCAATAATCCAACACTGCACACCGTCTGTCCTTCCCTGAAAGACTGTTACAAGACATGGAGCCCAACATCATGGACTGGATGAACTCAGCAGCTTTATAAGGATTGGTCCATGCACTAAGGAATGATCTCTCTGTCTCTTTGTGTGTGTGTATGTATATATATGTATATGAGACAAGAGTGATGGTATATTGAAAAATGTGGGATCTGAGCATGATGTGAATAGTATGGATTTCGGCGTGGCTACTGTCCTGGCTTCAGCAGCAGCATTTATTTTTCTCCTTCTTAGTAGCTGGTGCAGTGCTGTGGTTTTGACTTTCAGCCTGGGAACAGCGCTGATAACACTAATGTTTTTAGTTGTTGCTAAGTGATGCTTACCCTCACCAAGGACTTTCTCAGTCTCATGCTCTGCCAGGGAGGAGGGGAAGCTGGGAGGAAGCAGACAGGACACCTGAGCAGAGGAGAGTTAAAAGGGAAGTTTCCCCATGCCATTCTTGAAGAGTTTTTGGTGGCATTTCTCCAGAAGATCACTCTTAATTTTCAGTGACTCTCAGTAATAATAATGATAAGGGAAATAACAAGGGAAGAGAATACAACCGCTCACCACCCGCTGACCGATACCCAGCCCAATGAGGGGATTTAAGGCACAGACTCAGATTGCAGGTCGAAGACCGTTTTACTTTAGATTACATGGTTTATTTATGGGTACAAACTGGAACACAAGAGGTTCCGCTTAAACTTGAGAAGAAACTTCTTCTCAGTGAGGGTGACGGAACACTGGAACAGGCTGCCCAGGGAGGTTGTGGAGTCTCCTTCCCTGGAGACATTCAAAACCCGCCTGGACACATTCCTGTGTAACATTACCTAGGTGTTCCTGCTCCGGCAGGGGGATTGGACTAGATGATCCTTCGAGGTCCCTTCCAATCTCTAGCATACTGTGATACTGTGATACTGTTTTGATCATATCCACACACTTAAAGCTACAATACAATTGGTTAGTTGCTGCTGTCCGCACGCATAATCTAAAATTACAATTGATTAGTCTGCTTTTTCGACACTATCCTTTCGACCTTTCGAACTTCTCAGTTCCTTCTTCTACTTCTCGTTTTCGTCCCCTTTTGTTCTGCTTCTTTTGCTCCACTTTTCTTGCTCGAGGCTAGTTCCCCAAAGAGCTAAAATTACAGAGTCTTGCTCAAAGTTAGTTCCCCACAGAATTAAGGTTGATCAACATACTCTGGCCAAGTTCAAACTCCTCCTACATCTCCCCCTTGTTGTTTTTCTAAAAACATCACTTGCTTTACCATTTTTTCTAATATTTGTTGCAGGCAACTCAATAAACATGGAACAATCAGTAAGATAAAAATAACAATGAATAACATTATAAGACCTCCTTTGATCAATGACACAAGCCATGTCCCAAGTCCTAGAGACCATTGTCCATTTTTATTTGTCATGGGACTCCTAAAGTAGTGAAGGCGTGACGAAAATGAGTTTGCACATGTCTAGGAGTTTCTCTTCCCAAAGCAGTCATACAAACTGCCAGAGAAAAGGTGTCCACAGAAACATGAACATGTTTTAGTTTGCCAAATTCAGGGATATGTGTGACATCTGTTTGCCATATTTGAAGTGATTGAATACCTCTAGGGTTAACTGACAATGTAGGACCCTTAGTGAGTTGTTGACAATCAGGACAGGCTTGTATGATAGCTTTTGCATCTGTCATTGACAAGTAAAACTGCCATTTTAGGACCTTTGCTGATTGGTGAAAAATTCATGAGAAATGCAAGCTTGCTGCCATATGTTGGGCACAGGTGACACACTGACAGGCTGTGTTAATTGGTCCGCTCTAGCATTTCCTTCTGCACAGAATCCTGTCAAGTTTGTATGACTATGATGGTGACATATACAGTACACTTCAGTTCTTTGTTTTAACACCAGCCATAACTGTTTCATATTGTTAAACAAGGTTTCAACTGCAACATATTTCAAATAAGCCCTTTCTAATCATTGCACATCTCCTACTACATATGCTGAGTCTGAAAATATATTGATTGGGCATGTGTTCCATTGTTTAAACACCTCAGTCACTGTTTTCAGTTCTACAATTTGGGGTGATCCCCCAGAAAACACTATATGTGATTTCCACTGGCCCTGTTCCTGCCAGGTAATAGCTGCTTTGCCTGATTTTCCACTCTCATCTGTAAAGACTGTGATACCATTCACAGGTTTGAGACTACACTTGGGTTTTTCCTCCATGCATTACTGCTGAATAAAGGTCAATATTCGATGGCTAGGATGATGGACCTTGATTGCTCCATCAAATCCTGCTAGAGCTATCTGCAGTGCTAAACTATTCTGCATACACCACTGCAAATATTATTCTGTCATGGGAATAATTATGGTTTGAGGTTCTTTACCAGATAGGTCTATGATACGATCCCTTCCTTTCATAATTAACTGAGCAAACATTTCAGGTCTGGTTACAATGGTTTTTGATGGTTGATGTGACAAAAATTGCCACTCGAGAATTTTCAATTTCTCCTTATCAGATTCAACCCATTGCATGATTAATCCTACTGGCTGAAAATCATTATTGACAATCAAAAACTCAATAGGAACTCCATTCACCACACGATGTGCCTGTATCTCACTTAATGCTGCTTCTACCATCGCTATTGCTTGTTTTGCTGCTGGTGTTAATTGTCTGGGTGCATTTAAGTCTGTGTCACCCTTCAACAATTCAAACAATGGTTCTAAAGTTTTGCTGTCAATTCCCAATAATGTTTGAATCCAATTGATATTTCCTAACAAGACTTGCACATCGTTAAGTGTATGGATATTGACCTTGATGGCTAACTTTCTGAGGTTCAATGGTATGATCTAAGATTTTCCAACCCAAATATTTCCATGGTGCAGTATCCTGAACCTTTTCAGGGGCAATTTGCAATTAATGTTGTTGCAACACTGAACACAATTCTTGTTTAACAGGTTCTAGGTCATTTTCCCCAGCCACCAGTATATCATCCATATAACGATACACTAATAATCGGGGGTGTCTTTCCCAAAATGGACACAGTGCTACATCAGTATAACCTTGACATATTGTTGGTGAATTTTTCATGCCTTGTGGCAATACCACCCATTGATATCTCTGCATAGGTCCTTGTTTGTTTGTTACAGGTACCGAAACAGCAAATTTCGCACTGTCTCTAGGATCAATGGGTATTGTGAAAAAACAACTTCCCCAATTTCTTTGGGATGACAGATACCAGGGTGTTCCATGGACTTGCTGATGGCTGAATGTGTCTGGCTTGTAGCTGCTCTTGGACGAGCTATCGCAGAATGGCAACCTTTTCTGTGGCTAATGGCCACTGATCTACCCAAACCAGTTTTTCAGTTTTCCATTTCAGTTTGAGGACAGGTTGCCCATCAGTGGCACATCCTAAAAATTTTTTGATGACAGGGTGCATCTGCTGCAGAATATATGGACCCAGTCAGAGATCAATAGGATCTGACAATAAGCCGTTTATTACAAAGCCTTAACTCCTCATATACTATTTCTTACATGCACTTATAGTGATTTGGCATATTATGATTGGATACATGACTTGAAGACCCTTAGTGACTATAATTGGTTAAGCACAGGTGTGAGAACTTGACCTTGAAAGCTTGCCAACAGTCCACAGTTTTCATAACTCGGTGAATTCCAGCTGCTTCTTATCTTGCTTGCTTAAGCTTCCTCGGGCCTCTCATGGCCTTGCTGTATCTTTTGGGATTATTCAGAGTTTATGTACCAATTATCCGTTTGGATTAGATGGGCCTTTTGTCTGGTTACCCAATAACCATTCAGTCCCAGAAAATTCAATAATCCCACCATTCCCTGGACACATTTTTCCTTTGTTTCTGTGGCAATTAGAAGTCATCCACATATTGTAACATATTCCCCATCTGAGTGGGTGGTTTCCCTGATTCTAGTTCCTGTGCTGATTTCGAAAAATCGTTGGACTGTTTTAAAATCATTGAGATAATACTGTCCAAGTTAATTGGGTTTTCCATACTGTGTCAGGATTTTCCCATTCAAAATTCTGGTTTTCTTTGGCCAATGGTAAGCAAAAGAGTCCTTAAATCCAAGACGGCAAACCATTTCTGATTTAATTTAGTCAAAAAGGTATACGGATTATCTATTACTGGATGAATATCCTCTATAAATTTGTTGATTCCTGAGATCTTGAACCAATCTGCAACTTTTCTTTACTGGCCAGATAGGAGTATTATATTCCAATTCACAATCAATTAATAATTTGTGTTTTAAAATTTATCAATAATTTTTTTTTAATTCCCTTTCCCAGCAATTTTAAGGGATATAGTTTTATTCTAATTGGGCAGCCCCCCCCCCCCCCCCCCTTTTTATTTCTACTTTAACAGGCAAAGAATTTTTTGCCTTTCCTGGAACTTCAGATGCCCATACTCCCAGATATACCGAATTAAGGTTTTCTTCAATTTCAGGGAAGTCCTCCTTTTTGCTTTTCTGTTGAATTAAAGATAAACTCAAAACTGAAATTAATTGATTGTTTTCAGCTCTAAATTCCATTTTGCCTTTGTTAAATGTTGCTTCTTGCCCTAATAAAGATTTTAGATAATTTGGCATGCATTTGTTTTCCCAATTTGTTTTTATTTCCTCTAGTCCCTAGTTTTAATTTAACCAGTGGATCTGCTGGGTAGATTTCCCAGGTCCCTTGTCAGTTTAGTTCCAATTCAGCCCACGGAGCCACCCCATGGCATTCCCCCCCCAGGACAGTCTCACTTCCAACGTCCAAAACTCCCCACAGCACACACATACCAATCCAGTCCCATAGGCAAGGCACACACAAATTTACATTAGCAGAGTAACTATTACAGGGTGCAGCAGTATGTTGAAGATGCTGATGGCAGCGAGGGACTAGCCAAAGAAATTTCTTACCAGTGGAATTCTCCCACCCTCTTAATTTGTTCCATCACCTGCTTTATAGAACTACCATTGTATTAAAATTTCTCTAGCTTTTGCCTTAGCATTTTCTAGCAGCTACTGCAAATTTCCATACTCTAACATCTCTTTTACAAGTGACAAATCTATATAATACAAGGTGTAGCTTCTTATTAGCAACTGGCTAGTAAATGCAAGTGGTTTTATACACAAAATCACAGCCTCTAATAATAGCTACTTTACAAGCACACATATATTCAAGCTGTTACTTTTCATTTGCCCCCAAGTGATGTTTTGCAGTCATTCGTTTTTCTCTTCCTCTATCTCATTCTGCTTGGGGTATTCACGGTCAGCTCCTGTAGCTGAGGCATCAGGTTTTTCCATTCATCTGTCCAGCTCATGGCAAGGCTTGACAAAATTTGCAGGCATTCTCCATGCACCTGTAGGCAGGAGGACACAAATATACCCCCTCCTCCAGGTTATCAGTTCTTGAAAAGTAGACAGGTTAAACTGCATGTTCTTAACCATTGAGGAGTTTGCTGCATCATTGCCCTTTTTTTTTTTTCCTGCTTTATACGGTTACAAATGCTGGCCTGCTCAGCAGCAGCTATAAAAGCCTGCCTGCTTGGCCGCAGCTACAGCTGCCTGCCTGCTTCAGCAGCAACCATAAATTCCTGCCGGCAACCGCACTTTTGCATTAACCCTTTCTTGCCTGAAATGTTAAACTGCTACCTGTTACAAAACTTTTACATGAACCCAACAACAAAAAAAATACAAAGAACACCGTCTGCCCTCAACACACACACACACACACACACGTGTGGGATCCCACAAGCACACTCCACACAACTACAATATTTGAAGCACAAAATCCAGACAATCAGTACTCCCACTACACAGTCCCACAAACAGAAGGTGGCCCAAGGACCCTGTGGAGACTAACAGGAAACCAGCTCCGAGAAGCATCATTGCAGTGCGAGGTGGCAGGCTCAACCTTAGCGGGCGTCCCTGCAGAGGCTCTGCGTCCCCCACATCGCATGAGGCTTGGGCTTTTATACTGACCAAAATGCACACTCATTCCGACACAGGTGGCCAGCCTATGTTGGAAGAAGTGGCCAGCAATATCTATAAAGGTCACCAAAGGTCAACAGAAACCTGGACATACTTATATTTACCAACTTCTAGTACATGAGTGTCACAGAGAGACTGTATCAAATGAGTTGTATATGGGGTCCCAAGTTCACGGTCCGTCACAGTATGCCCAATACCCCTGATAAGAGCATACGAGAGACCTTCCCACCACTGGAAAAGCACACAGTACATCTGTATCCCGCGCTGGTCTCGCTTCCCTGGAGGTTCTGGGGGTGGGGGTGGGGGGTTGTTTTTTGTTTTTTTTTTTAACATAAAAAAGATTGCTCCCTTCACTTTAAGAAGGACTGAAAACATCCATAAAATGGATTTCCTATGCTCAAGATTCAATTCATTCAATCATGGACAAGGGGGGTGTCCTGGGTCTCCTTGGGCAGTGCTGACTCTTTCCAGGGTTTCACCCACTGACCTGGCACCCACCGCAGATCGGAATCTGTAATTACACACTTATAACCTCAACCAGTTAGTTTTACTTTCGCAGGACCTTTCAAAATGCCGTTTTCCAAATCCTTGTACTGGACCCGAATACCCAGATTTTTAGTCATATAAGCTGAACCTAATGCCTGACCATGTATTATAGCGGAGGGGCATTAAAGTCTCCTGCCAATTGCAAAAATTCATAACATATGAAGCTTTCTGTATCCTTGCTACCGGTGTAAGTCCTTCTTCCCCCGTTTTTTGTTTTTCCAACAACTGTTTCAAAGTTTGCTGTGCGCACAGTATCACAGTATCACAGTATGTTAGAGATTGGAAGGGACCTCGAAAGATCATCTAGTCCAATCCCCCTGCCGGAGCAGGAACACCTAGATAATGTTACACAGGAATGTGTCCAGGTGGGTTTTGAATGTCTCCAGGGAAGGAGACTCCACAACCTCCCTGGGCAGCCAGTTCCAGTGTTCCGTCACCCTCACTGAGAAGAAGTTTCTTCTCAAGTTTAAGTGGAACCTCTTGTGTTCCAGTTTGTACCCATTACCCCTTGTCCTATCATTGTTTGCCACTGAGTAGAGCCTGGCTCCATCCTCGTGACACTCCTCCTTTATATATTTATAGACACTTATAAGGTCACCCCTCAGTCTCCTCCAAACTATAGAGACCCAGCTCCCTCAGTCTTTCCTCATAAGGGAGATGCTCCACTCCCTTAATCATCTTCGTTGCCCTGCGCTGGACTCTCTCCAGCAGCTCCCTGTCCTTCTTGAACTGAGGGGCCCAGAACTGGACACAATATTCCAGATGCGGTCTCACCAGGGCAGAGTAGAGGGGACGGAGGACCTCTCTCGACCTACTAACCACCGCCCTTCTAATACACCCCAGGATGCCATTGGCCTTCTTAGCCACAAGGGCACAGTGTTGGCTCATGGTCATCCTGTCGTCCACTAGGACCCCCAGGTCCCTCTCCCCTACACTGCTCTCTAACAGGTCGTTTCCCAACCTATACTGGAACCTGGGGTTGTTCCTGCCCAGATGCAGGACTCTACACTTTCCCTTGTTATATTTCATCAAGTTATTCCCTGCCCAACTCTCCAGCCTGTCCAGGTCTCGCTGGATGGCAGCACAGCTTTCTGGCGTGTCAGCCACTCCTCCCAGCTTAGTGTCATCAGCAAACTTGCTGATAGTACACTCAATTCCCTCATCTAAGTCATTGATGAATATATTAAATAATACCGGTCCCAGTACTGACCCTTGAGGCACTCCACTAGTTACAGGCCTCCAACTAGACTCAGCCCCATAGACTACAACTCTCTGGCTTCTCTCTTTCAGCCAGTTCACAGTCCACCTCACTACCTGATCATCCAGTCCACACTTCCTCAATTTAGCTGTGAGGATGCTGTGGGAGACTGTGTCAAATGCTTTGCTGAAGTCTAGGTAGACCACATCCACCGCTCTGCCATCATCCATCCACCGTGTTATTTCCTCATAAAAGGCTAAGAGATTGGTCAAACATGATTTCCCCTTGGTGAAGCCATGCTGACTGCCCCTCATAACCCTCTTATCCTTGATATGCTTTAAGATGGCACCAAGGATAAGGTGTTCCATCACTTTCCCAGGGATGGAGCTGAGGCTGACCGGTCTATAGTTACCCGGGTCCTCCTTCTTGCCCTTTTTGAAGACTGTAGTGACATTTGCTTTCCTCAACCCTTACTGCTTCAACCAGATCCTCCTTGTTAGTGAGGATGAGATCCAGCAGCGCTCCTCTCCTGGTCGGCTCATCCACCATTTGCAGGAGGAAGTTATCATCCATACACTGGAGGAACCTCCTGGGCTGCGGCTGGGTTGCCGAGTGGTCCTTCCAGCAAACATCAGGGAAGTTAAAATCCCCCACGATGACCACGGCCTGTGACTGTGAGGCCGCTCTCAGCTGCCTGTAGAAGGCCTCGTCAACTTCCTCACCCTGATCTGGTGGTCTGTAACAGACACCTACAACAGTATCCCCCCTGCCAGCCTGCCCCTTAATTCTCACCCACAGACTCTCAACTCGCTCATCATCTGTCCCTGGACATTTTAGTTGCTCCCGCACATAAAGAGCAACCCCACCACCCCTCCTGGCTGGCCTGTCTTTCCTGAAAAGGACATAGCCCTCCATGACTATATTCCAGTCATGTGAGCTGTCCCACCACGTCTCTGTAATTGCCACCAGATCATAATCTCCTGACTTAACACAGGTTTCCAACTCCTCCTGCTTATTTCCCATGCTGCGTGCATTGGTGTACAGACATTCCAGGGAGCGAGCTGAGCACACCGATTTCACCCTAGGATTATAGGAGGCCTCCCAGTCTTCATTAATTCTGGAGTGCTGCCCCACTGGGACAAGCCCAGCTACAACCCCATCCCCCTTCGAATCTAGTTTAAAGCTCTCCAAATGAGCCCTGCTAATTTGTGCCACAGCATCCTTTTGCATCTGTGAGACAAACCTTTCTCACTTGTCATTGTCCAGACTGGTGCCCTATAAAACCAGCCGTTATCAAAGAATCCAAAGCCCTGCCTGTAGCACCAGTCTCAAAGCCAATTGTTTATGAACTGAATCTTCCCATTCCTTCCCACATCATCAGTGGAAGATGGAAGGAGTGAGGAGAAGATCACTTGAGCCCCAGACTCTTTCACCATCCGCCCCAAGGCCCTGTAGTCTTTCTTCATCCCCCTCAGACTGCGGGAAGCAGCTTCCTCCCCACCTGTCTGGAAGACCAGCAGCAGGTAGTAGTCTGTCGGGTGCACCAGGTTGGGGAGCACCCTAGTGATATCCCTGATCCGGGCTCCAGGCAGACTACACACTTCCCTATGATGAGGGTCAACTCTGCATATCGGGCCCTCTGTTCCTCTCAGAAGGGAATCCCCTACTACAATGACCCTTCTTTCTTTCTTAACAGAGGCAGTCTTGAGGTGCAAAGTCGACTGCCTTTTCCTATGTGGCCTTGTGGGCTGGCCTTGCCCCACATTCTCACCTACCTCTCCTTCAAGATCCAGGGCCTCAAACCTATTATGGAGGGACACCTGGGGAAGCAGGGCAGGAAGGGGGGAGGGTTTCCCACGACACTGAACTGGAACTCGCTTCCAACCCTCGGCGTCTTTTTGGTCCCCTACCTCTGCGCAACAGCTACAGGGCAGGGGCTGTCTCGGGCCATCCCCCTCTGTGTGAGAAGGCAGGGGGTCGTTCCCCTTTTGGGGGGTATCTCCCTGGAACCGTTTCGACTGGCCCGCCAGGGAGTTACTTCACCAGTCGATCTCCCTTTCACACTCCCTGATGGTCCTCAGTGTCTCAACCTCCTCCTTAAGTCTTGCCACCAGGCTAAGCAGATCTTCTACCTGCTCACACCTCACAAAGGTGGAATGCTGTCCTCCCTCCTCCGGCAGCAGCAGGCTCTGGCACTCCCTGCACCCAGATGCCTGAACAGCCACGGTTTGGGACGGGGTCTCTGTCTGAGTTGCTGCAGTCACCTTACTGCAAGCTCTCTTTCTGGAGGCAACCATATTGGTCCGCAGTCTGGGACACCAGCAACAGGGTCAGCAACACGACCTGCTTGCTCCTCCCTGCACCTGGTGGGCAGCGACTGGTCGCTGCTCTCTCAAAGGCTTTTTCAAGGCAAGCGGCAGGGGAGTGGTCACCGTCACCGTGGGAACGCCCCCCTCCACGTCAGCCTCTCTCTCGCAAGGGCTGCTGGGGTTTCGGGGATCGGGAGATGTCGGGAATCGCGATGTCTCTGCGCTATCCCCTCTGATTTTCCTAATCTCCGTTGACCCTCGCGGTCGCTGAAGCTTGCCGGCTGTGGCTCTAGCTAGGCTAGCTCCGATCAGCTGACTGAATGATCGTTCAATAATAGCTTGTCCTGTAGGAGAATGAAGAATACCCATGATATGAGAAATACCCCAATTATTCAAAAATTTAGAAAGTATTGAAGAGTTATAGCTAGATGCATTGTCTGTTTTTAGCTGTAAAGGTACTCCCATAGCTGCAAAACAACCACATAGATGCATGATTACATTGCGTGCAGTCTCACCAGCCAGGGGAGCGGCCCAGACAAAGTGAGAAAAAGTGTCAATAGTAACATGGACATATTTCAGTTTCCCAAAAGAGGGTACATGAGTCGCATCCATTTGCCAAAGCTGAAGAGGCTAGAGGCCTCGAGGGTTGACTCCAAGGCCTATATCTACTGCTTGGCCTTGACAATCGGGACAAGATTGCACAGTGCCTCGGGCATCTGTTAGGGACAGTCCAAACTGTCGAACTAACATTTTTGCTGATTGATGGAAGAAGGCATGGGACGCTCGAGCTTGTTGAAAGATATTTACAGAGGGTCCTGCCCATGCTGGGGCAACTAATTTATCCATTTTGTTATTGCCTTCACTAAGGCTTCCTGGAAGGCCTGAATGACTGCGAATATGCATAATAAAATATGTACATTTACGAGTATTCACAAGATGTAATAAGGTTTTTAACAAGATCCACAACCTGTGATTAGCAACTTCTTGTAAAATTGCCCTTTCTATGTCTCCATTTTCCATTTTTCTTAGGAATGGTAAACTGACTGATTTCCCCAGCCCATCATTATTTGAATCTGTGGTTTTGTTTGCTGAATCTCTAATGTCCACATAATATTTGTTTCTTGTCCTGTGGAGCCGAAGCCTTCAGTTCCCCTTTTCTTTGACTCAGCTCTGGGTGCCTGATTTAAAAATGGAGTAAGTTGTGCTATACGTGTGTTCTTAGGGATATGCACTGGGGGGCTCGGAGTCCATACCATTGCCTTAATCTGTCCCATATAGTCTGCATCAGTTACGCCAGGCAGCACAAAGATTCCCTGCATCATTACACTAGGACATCCTCATAACATGGCACTAAGGCCGTGGTGTAAAGGTCCATGCGCATTAAGCGCTACCATGTGGACAGTAGGTGCTATTAATGTGACTCCTTCAGTCGTCACTACATCCATTCAGGCACTTCCACAAGTTTTTGTGGTGAGTTGGTCTAAGCTCCCTGAAGGTTGCTGTTTAATGACTGGGGCCAACTCACCACATTCAGGGGCATTTGTGTCATGGCGCGGCCCTGCCCCGCGCTGCGCTTCCGGTTTCCTGAACCCTGGTCAAGGGGTTTGCCCTCCCGATCATATTTGGACCGACACTGGTTGGCATAATGACGACCCTTTTGACATCGGGGGCACAATCCTGGGACCTGATCTGATTGGCCCTTGGATTTGTCTGCTTTGCCTTTCGGGCCCTGGAAGCTAAGGTGACCTAGTTTGTCGCAAGCATAACATATTTGTGGTTCCTAGGGGTTGCATGGCTGTAGCAAATGCACTGGCTAAAGTTGTCTGTTGCTGTTCCAAAGAGCCTACGCGTTCTGCAGTCTCTACCATCTCTATTAATGATGTAGATTTTGGCAGGGACAGCAAAACCTTTCCACAGTCCACATTCGCGTTCTCAATAGCCAATTTTAGTAACAAAGACTCTTTTGCTTCTGGATGATCGAACTGCCTATCTATGGCTTCTCTCAAGCGATCCATAAATTGCATATAGTGTTCATCCTTCCCCTGTCTTATCATGGTGAAAGAGACTGGTCAACCCAAAACATTTTCCAATAATGTTTGGGTAAATGGTGATTGTAACCCATTTTGCATCACAGCTTTTCGAACCTCCTTTACCAGTTCCTAATTGAAAGACTGATGGATCCCAGGCAGATTGGGCTGAACCACCACTGGAAATGACAAGTGAGGTGTTAATTGCAACTTTTCCCCTTCCTTGATTCCATCTAAATGCACTTTTCTCCACCCTTCTCTTATTTTACTCCCTTCATCTTCCTCTTCTTGCTCCCTGCAGCTTGTAGCCATCATCGTTCTGCCTGAACCCTTTTTGTGTGAGACCGCAGGTCGCATATGTGCCAGCGATGTTATCTAAATGCACTTTTCTCCACTCTTCTCTTATTTTACTCCCTTCATCTTCCTCTTCTTGCTCCCTGCAGCTTGTAGCCATCATCGTTCTGCCTGAACCCTTTTTGTGTGAAACCGCAGGTCGCATATGTGCCAGTGATGTTATCTTTTGTGAATCTTTTTTTTTGAGAGTCTGGTTCAAAGTTAATTCCCCAAAGAATTAAGGTCACTCAGCATACTCTGACCAAGTCCAAACTCCTCTTCTCCTACAGCCCAAGCCCAGCAGTGATCTAACCCTTCCAGGTAACTGCCCCCAGTTTATATACTGGGCATGATGTGCTGTGGTATGGAATACCTCTTTGGCTAGTTTGGGTCAGTTGTCCTGTCTCTGCTTCCTCCAGGCTTCCCCTCCTCCCTGGCAGAGCATGAGCCTCACAAAGTCCTTGGTCAGGGTAAACATGACTTAGCAGCAACTAAAAACATCAGTGTTATCAGCACTGTTCCCAGGCCGAAAGTCAAAACCACAGAACTGCACCAACTACTAAAAAGGAGAAAAATGACTGCTACTGCTGAACCCAGGACACTGGCTTTGGTTGCTCACTGGTTACTGATGAAATGGGAAGTCCCATAGCAAGGTCAGCCAGCATCTCAGAATCGTCCTCTAGACTAGCACGCAGTTTATCATCACTTAAACTTTTCTCCCTTTTCCTTTATATCCGGACAGTATTGTTGGGAGTATTACTTTCTGTAGCTTCTGGAGACTTATCTGGTACAGGTAGTTGCAAAACTTCTTCATGTTGACATTCCCCAGAGTGCATTTTTTCCATGCCTAGCTGGATGGAGCCTGCAATTTCCATTTCATCTGCTATTGCCATCAGATGTCTATGTATCCTTGTGTGATGAATTGAGCTTGTCACACTCATCATTTCTAACAGCTTTAAAAAAACATGGGGCACTCTGGCCACCATTCTTGCTGCACCCAAAAATACTCTCTGTGATAGTTTTCCAACCACTGAGTGGGAATTGTCAGTTGACTGCAAGACAAAATTTAAGAGGCAGATAAGTTTCTTATACCTGAAAGTAAAAAATAAAAAAAAAAAGCATCTTATAAACTGATATGCTTTAGTTAACTAGTGTCGAGAAAGCCATTTCAAGTTAAACTATTTAGCTGTCAGTTCTGCAGTAGAAAGGAGACTTATTGCTGCACTGGTTCTTCAGAATTGTTTCACAGCTCAGAAGTTAAAAAAAAGCAATCATTTACTCTGTAAAGCAGGTGCGCTTTCACATATAAATATGCACTATTTGTTTACAGGAATGAAAACAACCAATTTTTGAAGAAATCACTAGCAACACATTCAACTGCAAAGAATAATAGTCACATAATTTAAGTGAGTACCTGTCTACTACAGTATCAGCCTGTAAAACACCTCCACTGAAAACGTGGGGATAAAATTCAGCAGGAAATTCCAACAGAAGTCTGTCTACTAGACAAAGTCGCCCCAGTAGAGCTTGCCAATTGCTAGACTCATTTTGGGTTACAAGAATACAGTTTAAGACATAATCAATACCATCAATACCAATAGACCCTATAAAAAAAGTTGATAAAGTAAAGATTAGATATGTTCACAATCTAAATTCTAATCTAAATAAAGAACAGAACTACATCATACAGAGGTAAACAATTTGCATTCAAATTAACAGCACCCTCCCAACCCAAACTGCTGAGAGCAACACTGTTCTCTTTGCTATGCTGGCAAATACAGGATAAAATCTGTATTAAATTTAAAACACTTCAGTATATTTGCTTATAATTATAATTCAATTATATATGTAGAGTTATTATTACCAAATTTAAGTATTTCGCTCCCAACTTCCAGCTCTCCTGCTTGGCCTTTACACATCTCCAATAGCGTTGAGACTGAAAGTTGACTCGTTTGACTGAGAAATGAAAAGAAATGCCCCAAGCAACTTTTAGCAAATGCATTCAACAATAACAACAACAAAATCAATCATTACATTTCAATAATCATTAACTTGGAATTGCATTTGGAAAATTATTTCACAACACTTTATTCATATACGGTTCTATAATCTTCTATCTGTAAGCTACCAGTAGAGTTGTGACAATTTTTGCAAGGATATTTCCAGAGGCGTAATGTCTATCACTAATAAATAAAAAAAAAAATAGAAATAAGTTTCCAATTTCTCATATTCATTAAGACTTTCAGGCAATAATCTCCTTATTAAAAGAAATTAATTCAACTACACATTAGGATCTCATCCTTTTGTACAAACAGGCCAAATCCAGGAATCCAGCACCATAAGAAACAGTTCTATTTCACTCATACCTTTAATTTTATATTTTCTATTGTTAAACTATTGCCAGTGCATCTCTAGTTGCAGTTTCAGAAGCAATGCTGCTTAGGAACTAAACTGAAAGAGCAAAAAACCCAAATCAATCTGATGTACTTTTGCATCTAGTTTACAGTACAGCTGAAGAAATGGTTGGTCTGGCAGAGCAGATGGGGTAGTTTGGGAGAGGAAGACAAGGGCTACTCAAGACAGAACTGCCAAATGCATTCACTCAGAATAGCCATCTCCTAACATTATGCTATGAAGTAAAATGCAGCAGTGTTATGTTTACACTTTATGACATACATGTACAACAGCTTTTGTTGAAGTAGGAAACACACATAAAGATACAAAATTTGATAATTGGTAGTTACTGATTGCTTAAAGGGGTCATGAGAATTATACTAAAGCAATATCAACTGAGATGGAAGGGGTTGTTGATGACTGCACCCAACATATCTTCCTTTGTTTTAAGGGGGAAAAAGGCCTTATGCAAGCAAAGCACCATTTAAGATCCTTAAGTGCTGGAAAAAATATAATCAGGTGCCTTCAAACCCTACATCTTTTAAGACAGAAGTCAGTTGGTAGCAATTAGACTTTAACAAAAACATTTATAGATATGATCCACACATTTTATTTCACCACCACCTATAAATGGTCTCCTAGTTCCATGTAAAATAGCAACAAGTGAAGCTTCAAGACATTTCAGTAACAATCCAAAATCCATTTGAAGTTCATGAGACACCATACCTGTTAGCATCTGCACATTTAACTAATATTGTTTCTACAATTGGCTTGAGAAGTTGCTGTAGTTTAGTCCTCTCTGCTAAAGTATGACAAGAAGTATATACCAGCATGGCTCTTAAGTTTTTCTAAGAGAAAGGAAAAAACAATACACATGAAATCAAATTAACTAATTTTTTTTAAGAGTTGTAAATAATTCTATGTAAATTGCATACAAAATATCAGTGAATTTTTCAAAGAACAAAAATCTTACTATATATTCACTATTAGAATTAGTCACATATTCTTTGAGATTAGAAAGAATCTGGTCATACAAGTACTGTTAACACTTTGCACTGCAGCATTTCCTTATATTTGACCAGTGGAGTCATGCCATTTCACTCTTGCTGATGATTTTGTTCAAACCACTTTCAGATGATGGTTAAAAGTCAGTGGTGCTTGACAGCAATTATTAGGATTCCTGACTTCATATATCTCCCCCCTTTCAAAAATGAAGTTGGAAATTACTAGAATACAATGAGTAAACAGCTACTTACTAAAGCAGCAACATATACTTTGTAGACAGGGTCAGCACAGACCTTGGACATTGCAGCAGGATTCTACCACATTTCTTGATACACTGATCTGAAATGACCCACAAACTGCACTCAAAGCTCCAGTACTCATGTTGTTTCCATTGCTACTTGCAGAATCTCCAGTGCTTTCACCATTAGCCAGTAACAGAGCACCACTAACGTCATGGGAAAGAGGTCGAAGTGCCATCTCTTTTATATTCCAGTTTTGAGAAAACAAGCAGCCAGATAGCTAACTCCACTCCAAATACCTGCCAAAAAGAAAAGCAACACTACAGGAATCAAATTGAATAATACTGCAACTTAAGTACTTAAGAGCAGTAAGTAATCAAAAAGAGGAAGAAAATGTTTCTGGTGAAAGATCATCTTAAGAAGCCTGACAGCAAAAATGTGCCAGAAAGTAGTGTCTTTAAAAAGATTCTGTGACATTGTTTATGATGTTTCATTTTCAAGTAATCAGTTCTCCAAAAATTCTGCTAAGAGAAGTGGGGTAATGACTGTATGGATGGTTTCATTCACTCTGAAATGGATGGTTTCATTCACTCTGAATTTTAATTATTCAGTATAGATTTCATTTATAGAATGTTTTGGGTTGAAAGGGACTTTAAATCTCATCCAGTTCCAACCCCCTTCCACAGGCAGGGGTGCCTTCCACTAGACCAGGTTGCTCAAAGCCCCGTCCAGCCTAGCCTTGAACATTTCCAGGAATGGGACCTCCACAACTTCTCTGGGGAACCTGTTCCAGTGTCTCACAACCCTCACAGTAAAAAATTTCTTCCTAATATCGAATCTAAATCTACCCTCTTTCAGTTTAAAGCCATTCCCCCTTGTCCTGTCACTACATGCCCCTGTAAAAAGTCCCTCCCCAGCTTTCTTGTAGGCCCCCTTTAGGTACTGGAAGTTTGTTCTAACATCTCCTTGGAGCCTTCTCCAGGCTGAACAAGTCCAACTCTCTCAAACTGTCTTCATATGAGAAGTATTCCAGCCATCTGATCATCTTTGTAGCCTCCTCTGGACTTGCTCCAACATGTCCAGAAATGGATGTTGTACTCCAGGTGGGGTCTTACCAGAGTGGAGTAGAGGGGGACAATTCCCCCCCTCAACCTGCTGTTCACGTTCCTTTTGATGCAGCCCAGGATACGATTGTTTTCTGGGCTGCAAGTGCACACTGCCAGCTCATGTTGAGATTACTGATATAAATAACCTCTAAACTAAGGTCCGTCTATACCAGACAACAGTTACAGAAGAAATATAGCCAGTACAAATTGCCCCACTCTCAGTATGTGATCCCATATCAGTTGAACCCACCTCTGGACTCTAGAGGCTATTTAGGTTATTTGTCTCCTGCAATCCCACTTGGGTAACAACAAATGCCAACTTTGTATTTACGTGACAGTTGCACAACCAAAAGTAGAATTAAGAAAACTACATTTTATTACATGGACCTTTAATATAAGGCCTGAGATAATGCTCAAAACTGAAAATTCCAGTGAAAACAAGACATTTTCTTCTGATACAAGTTAAATATAATTCTTTCCAATAAGAATCAACCATAAAAGTGATGGGATTCAGACTAAATTTTGTAACTGTTGAGTTGACAAATCTAGAAAAACAGTTAAAAAGATCAGGTTTTACATTTGAAACTTCTTTTACAAAATAAAATTACCTGAATCCATGGCTCAGATAGCCATGCAGAAGTGATCTGCTGGACTCCATAATAAGTAAGGTTAAAATTACTATCTTGGGTTCTTCTCTGTGATACAACTGTAGATTGCTGCTGAATTTCTTGGTGAACCACATGGAGAACAGAAGAATCCACAGGGCTTGGAAAATCATGACTACAGATTAACAACAAATAACATGGATTAACAAATGAAACATTTAGATAAGTAAATACTTCAGCATATTTAGGAACATCAACAAAGGATCCAGAAACAGATAGTTTGTTAGACTCAGTCCTTACCTATGGAAATAATGAGATCTCCATTTAGATCTACAAAGAGGACATATAAGTGGCTCTCTGTTTCTTCTGCATTCTTCTGCCCCTGGAACACAGCAACAAGATAATATGTACTTCAGTTTTATAGTGCATAAAAACAGGATATGAGTTTGATGGTTTGTTGTTTTTTTTACTTCTACTGAAGAATGTCAGTTTCATATAAACACTTCTGAATTGAACCATTTGCAGAAGCCTGATAAATATGTGCATTTAAATATTTTTGCATGCAGAAATACTTCAGTTTATCACTGCAATTTAAATTTATAAATTGAAACGAAGTTCTTTTTGTGCTTCAAGCATGCACAATACTTTTTCAAAGGTATCAAAGCATGGGATATTGATTTTTATTTGTTAAAGCAAACTATTTAAATACTTTAATGCAGTATATTAAAAAAATATTCCATAATTCACTATACAATCCTAGTAGATAACTTCCATGCATTCTAATGACAAGTCAAAGGGGTAAAATGTCTGTTCCTAACTTCCTCTAATTGTACATGATCTTCATACTCAGTAAGAGGCTCAAACCTCTAGACCTGCAGTTAACTTCTTTCTCAAAGCATTCACAAATCAAGTTGTCATTTAATAACAGATAAATAAGGCATATCAATAGTACCTGAACAATACCAAACTCTCAAAGGAGTCATCACTTAAGAGCAGGTTTCTGTTTAGCTTTTTAAACAAAACAAAACAAAAAAAACCCTACAACACACAGAGTAAATTATAATACTTTTGCATATTTAGAGTCACCAGAATTTAATGAGACAAAGATGACAACATGCATATTGACATGCAGTGGTGGTGTAATTTGTTCCTGCAGCCATCTTCACACACAGTTAGGCTCTATTCATCCAGCATGCCTAACAAACAAATGGGGCACATCTGTCCTTCATCCTTCATACTATAAAAATAAATACTTGTGATTGCAAAAATGGCATATCAAAATTCAGAACAGGATTTAACAGTCAAAAAGATTTACATCCAAGTTTGGAACAGTCACTTCCAAATAACAATATGCTATTCATGAATCATTCACCTAAACCTTGGTCTGAATAAGTGAGCAATCAAATTTTTAGAAGCACTGAGTACAAACAACACTGTTGAAATGAAAGGGAACATCACAAAATGCATGACATCTTTTCAGACTAGGTCTGAAAACAATTAGAGGTTGAAAGGCCCAGCCTTGGGCACTTGGCATGACTGTGACTAATGCATGCTTGACTCTTGATTGTTTGCAAATACAGAGACCTACTGTGGCTTGAAATTAAAGCAGCTTTGAACAAAAAGAATGTAGGTGATTCCAAACCTTCAAAACAAAATAAACCCCTACAGAATAAAGCTTTTAATTCTTTTAGAAAAATACTAACCAGTTTTCTGAACTAGATGTAGAAGTACTAGATGATGACAATGTATGAGAATTTGACATGCGTGAGACAAACTTCTGGATGGTGCTGTGAGATAGAGCTTTGATCCTCGAGCTATGACTACTGTGATATTTCTGGAACAAGCTCTCAACCTAACATCAGAAAAAGATAGCAACAGTCATTTTTATGCTATGAATAGCTTGTATTTAAAAGCTATTATTACTGAAGTTTAACTACTTCTGAGAAAAATCTATTCATATTCACAATAATGAAGTAGTAGTAACTTCAGTAATCTTAATAATAGAGCACAAGAAATTTTACAACAAAAAACTATTTATTTGCTTATTAAAAATAGTAGCTTTAAGTATGAACACAGTTACTTCTGAAGATTCTTGTTCTGTTTACCTTTCAGATAATGAGACATACAAATTTGAGTAAAAAATCCAAGATGTGAATCACTCACTAAGCTACAGCTCTCTGCTATTTCTTTTAGTTATACCTTTTATTTGCAGGGTATTTTGTTTTCTACTTGCAGAGCCCTTGTACCCAAATTAAAGATATAATTAAAAACATACATTCCTGTTGCTTTGAAATACAGCAGATCTCAATATTTTTAAGATAATACCCTAAAGACTTTCACTTGGAGTGTATTTTAGATCTGCTATTAGTTCTATTAGAAATTGATTTCCTCAAAGTTTTTCAACATCTTTCTCCAGAGCGTTCGGTCTGAGGGCTCAAGCTGAAAGACCCGTAACATAACAAACAGAAGATGAATACAAAACATCCCACGGCCACAGCTGCAAAGAAAAGAATATGCTAGGGCTCTACTGAATTGATAATTACATAGATCATGAAGTGCATCACAGAGACATATACTGGACATTCCCCCTGGCTTAAAAAAAAACCACAACAAAACAGTAGTTCATATATATGACATAAGTATCTTTTTGCATGGCCTTACAGAAAATGCAAATCCCCAAAACATTACTCAGGAATATGTATGGTAAAGCAGACAATTATAACACCAGTTTTCTCTTGACACCCGCCCCCTCTTTTTTATGTTTTAAAATCAGCTGAAGCTATTGCTGTACTTCATACTAGAAGAAAATTATGCATATAATCATCATATACCCATAACATGACAACAATCTAACTTAAATGAGATGCTTCTGTTTACTCAAAACCCTAAATGTCCTCCAATGCATCACTACACAAGTCTCTGAAAAGAACCTCACCATGGGCATCAATGAAATTAGCACGCCATTAAAGGAATTATGTCATATTCTCGTCTAATAACCCATGAATAGAATAAATATAGTGTTTCACATTGAGAAACTAAGAAAACTAAGTGGGCAAATAATAGCCAAAAAGTACTTAAGACATATAATTAGGAGCCACTTCTAGGAATGAGAAATCTACAGAGCATTAGTAATTCCTTCCCCTGAGTAATTTATTTATTTATTTTAAAGATAAATGCTAGAAAAAAACTAATAAGTGCTACATTTTAAAAAAAAAACAGAAGCTGGTCATTATATTGCCTAAGCACAGATTACATCTTTTATAGAACTGCTATCAAGGGTTGGTGACAAACTTGATCTAATTTGGGTTTGTACAGTTTTCCAAGATTAAAATAAATTAATAAAAGCTACAGACAACACAAAAACGTTCTCTACCTGAGGCCCAATAAACACTCTGTATTTATTATCAGGGCTGTCTCCTCCAATTAAGAAAGAGTTAGGTTCTATCTGCTGAAGCAGGTATAGCCTGGCTCACATAACTTTGTTGACACGATGATTTGTTTTCTCAGGGCTGTATGGAGAAGAGCCATCTGGAGATGGGGCTCTTTGAGGTGGTGCTATTTGTCCACTCTGAAACTGTTGACACGGGAGTCACGAACAACGCAGAGACGATCAATGTGATCAAGTGATTTCCAAATTTATTACAAAGCCTTAACTCCTTATATACTATTTCTTACATGCACTTACAGTGATTTGGCATATTATGATTGGATACATGTCTTGAAGACCCTTAGCGAC
Source organism: Pezoporus wallicus (assembly GCF_028554395.1). Taxonomy (NCBI): domain Eukaryota; kingdom Metazoa; phylum Chordata; class Aves; order Psittaciformes; family Psittacidae; genus Pezoporus; species Pezoporus wallicus. The sequence goes on from NW_026641651.1 coordinate 34,085, forward strand.
TAACATATAATTGGCTAAGCACAGGTGTGAGAACTTGACCTCGAAAGCTTGCCAACAGTCCACAGTTCTCATTACCTCAGTGAATTCCAGCTTCTTCTTATCTTGCTTTCTGAAGCTTCTTCGGGCCTCTCATGGCCTTGCTGTATCTTTCAGGATTATTCAGAATTTATGTACCAATTATCCATTCTCCTGTGAGAACACTGCCTCCACATGAAACTACATAAGCAGTGCCATCATGAGCATTTCCAGAACAACAGTAATTTTTAACTATGTATTTTTTTCCCAAAATGACAAAGAATAAGAGAGTCCCCAAAGCCTGAAGAAAATATAACCTGCTGTCCTGGTTTTGGCTGGGTTAGAGTTAATTTTCTTCCTAGTAGCTGGTACAGTGCTGTGTTGTGGCTTTAGTCTTGAGAATAATGTTGATAACACACCAATATTTTAGTTGTTGCTAAGTAGCGCTTACCCTGATCAAGGACTTTTCAGTCTCTCATGCTCTCCCAAGGAGGAGGGGCACAAGAAACCAGGAGGGAGCACAGACAGGACACCTGCCCCGAAGTAGTCAAAAGGACAGAATGTCATCCTCAGTATATAAATCGCAGGGAGTTAGCAGGAAGGGGCCGATCACTGTTCAGGGACAGGCAGGGTATCTGTCAGTGTATGGTGAGCAATTGCATTGTGCATCACCTGTTTTTTCTTTTTTATTTGTTTTTTGTTGTGTGCTGTTGGGTTTTTTTTGTTGTGATTTTGTTGTGGTTTTATTTTTTTTTTTTATCTCTGACTTGTTCTCTTTTTGTTATTTCCTTTACCATCATATTATTATTATTATATTGTGCTTTATTTCAATTATTAAATGTTCCATCCCTGGTAGTGTTCAAGGCCATGTTGGACAGTGCCTTGAGCAACCTGGTCTAGTAGGATGTGTTGGAGGTTGGAACTAGACAATTTTAAGGGCCTTTCCAACACTAACCATTCTATGATGTTTCTAACTGTTCTTATCTCAATGCATGGGATGTACCTCTTTTACAATTCTCCTCCCCATCCTGATGTGGGAGGATGTCCTGGATTCAGCTGTAACAGTTATTTTTCTCCTTTTCAGTAGCTGGTGCAGTGCTGTGTTTTCAACTTTAATCTGAGAACAATGCTGATAACACACCAATGTTTTTAGTTGTCGCTAAGTAATGCTCACTCCGATCAAGAACTTGTCAGTCTCTCATGCTCTGCCAGTGAGGAGGCCCAAAGAAGCTGGGACGAGGCAGAGACAGGACACCTGACCCATAGTAGCCAAAGGTGTATTCATTCCATACCACAGTACGGAAGGCCCAGATCACTGCTCAGGTCGGGCTGGGTATAGGTCGGCAAGTAGTGAGCAACTGTATTGTGTATCACTTGTGTTTATTGTTTTCCTTTTCCTCTTTTAGTTTTATATTCTCTCCCCTTGTTTTTTCCCTTATCATTATTATTATTGGTGGTAGTAGCAGTGGTTTTGTATGGTACCTTGTTATTGGACTGTTCTTATCTCAACCCATGGGATTTACATTCTTTCAATTCACCTCCCCATCCCTCCGGGAGCAGGGGGGGGAAGAAGATGGGGAGTGAGCGAGCTGCTTAGTGGTTCTGAGTTACCAGCTGGGATAAGCCACAACAGAGGGGGAATGAGTGAGCAGCTGCCTGGCACTTAGTTGCCAGCTGGGGCTAAACCATGACAGTCCTTTTAGACATCCAACATGGGGCACAAAGGGTTGAGATAACAACAGATCTGACCGGATCATGTTAAAACAAATGTGTCTTAATAAGAATTCATTGTATTGGTTTAATATTCCATGGTCAGAATGTTGTTCTCGAAGTTGCATTTTGGAACACCTTACTTGCAGCATGATGTGGAAAACTGTCCAGTGTGAAAACTGTTCAAGATGTTACAGCAACAATAACAGGATAAATCCTACTCCCCACCTATACGGACCCATGTCTCAGGTATTAACAGGAAGCATCCTCTCACTCAAGAGGGTGGATATAGGAGGTACACACCACAGGGTACCCTGTGGTTTTACCTGCAGGACCACGAAGGGGACATGAGGAACTGGGATGGAAAGCCTACCTCAAATCTGGAGGAACAGGTACATGAACTGCATGGGAAACCACCCACAAATGGGGGTTCTTCCAGCAGACTTGTTACTCCAGTTTCTATTTCCCAACCAGAATGGAAGGGCTGATATTACTCCTGATCCTATGGAAAGACATTCTAACCCATTTCTACAAGAAGGACATGGAGAATCCTATGACCAGTACTAGAGGGTCCCTACTTCCATCCAGGTGGTGGAGAGGGACATCTGGGTTTACTGGACTGTGTGGATCAGATGGCCTGGCACGTCAGACCAGTAGGTGTATACGGCTCTAGTAGACACCAGTGCACAGTGTATCCTAATGCCATCAAGCTATAAAGGGGCAGAACCCATTTGTATTTCTAGAGTGATGGGAATCCCAACAGCTGTACTGGAGGCTGAAATCAGCCTGACTGGGAAGGAGTGGATAAAGCACCCCACTGTGACTGGTATAGAGTCTCCATGCATCCTTGGCATAGACTCTCTCAGGAGAGAGTACTTCAAGGACCAGAAGGGCTGTCTGTCAGAGCACCTTTCTGTTGTGGGGTTGCTGAAGGTAGAACAACAGATGATGACTACTACCATAACAGCACACTGGCTGCAATATTGCACCAACCAAGACTCCCTGACTCCCACCCATAAGCTGATCTGTACGCTGGATAGCCAAGGAGTGATCAGCAGGACCTGATAGCACTTCAAGAGCCAGTGTGGAAGTCCAATGGAGAGTGGAGACTAACAGTAGACTATTGTAGCTTGAATGAAGTCATGCTGCTGTACCAGACATGTTAGAACTTCAATATGAACTTGTGTCAAAGGCAGCCAAGTGGTATGCCACAATCCCTTTGGCAGGGGAGTGCAGGCCACAGTTTGTTTTCACTTGGAGGGGTGTCCAGTACACTTGGAATTGTTTACTCCAGGTCTGGAAACTCAGCCCTACCATCTGCTATGGACTGATCCAGACTGCAACTGGAACGGGGGGGAAGCTCCAGAACACCTGTAATACATTGATGACATCATTGTGTGGGGCGATATAGCAGAAAAAGCTTTTGAAAAAGGGAAGAAAATAGTACAAGAATAGTACAAGAAAATAGTACTGAAGCACAGGTCCTCCTGGCACCCTGCTTGAACATGCTGGGCTGGATGTTCAAAGGACAGGTCTCCTCTACACATCATGCAACTGATGGGTCACACTGATCACAAAATGAACTCAAGTAGGAAATCCCAGTCATCCATTAATCTTGGAAGTGATCATAGACTGGCCAGAGGGCAAAGATTTTGGAATGTCACCAGAAGAGGTGACGCATGCTGAAGAGGCCCCAGTGTATAACTGTTGTGGTTTAAGACCAGCCAGTAAATCAGAACCATGCAGCCACTCGCTCACTCCCCCCTTTCCCCCCCTCCCCCCCAGTCCCGGAGGGATGGGGAGGAGAACTGAAAGAATGTAAAACCCAGCGGTTGACATAAAAACAGCCCAGTAACTAAGGCATGATACAAAACTACTACTACTACTACCACCAGTAATAATAATGATAAGTGTGATAAACACATAAATGTATTGGCTTTCGCAAATCACAAGTGTTGCTATGTGGATATAACTGTATGAGTTTGCAAAGCTTGCTAAAGACACAAATTGAAAATGGCCAGAACTCTTGAGCAAAAAGGAGTCATATAGCAAAAGTATTTGTAAAGGTAAAAGAAAAGGGGGGGGGGTGTTGGGGGGCTTGATATGAGGAAAGCTAGTGCCTGGAAAACATAGGGTTTAAGTACTGTTAGCTTAACTTTGGTTGAAGAACGTTTGCGTTGTAAGTCTGTGGTGAGACAACAGAATTTAGTGGCCCCACTAAACATGAGGGAATTACTTCACACCATCCTTCTACTTATCAGTTAGTTTAGAGACAGTGCCTCCCAAACATCTGCTAGCTTTGGATACTCCTTGTCTGCCCGTCCTTTTTTGCTTGCAATAGATTTTGCATGAAGGTCACGCTGTTCTAAATCTTTGCCAGCTATCAGAAAAATTACAGATATTGTAAGCGGTGAGGAGAAGCAGACAGGCAAACCCAATATGGGTGATAAGCAAACTTCTACCTTATTTGTGACGCAGTTCACATATATATAGGAATGGTATTCAGCCACTCCTCCTTGGCACAACAGTATTGGTTAGCCCCACACAGCTTCCTCCACATTCTCCTCCCATGTCCGGTTTCCGGTTACCTGTGGGGGCCACCCCCTGCCTTGCTTGCACAGTCCTCCAGGGCTCTATGGTCCTGCTCTCAGAGTCATTCTGCAACAATTCCCCCCTTTTTCTTTTTGCAAGCAAGGCATTGTGGGTTATTCTGTTCACCTGTTTTATCACACAACTATAAGCAAGTCTAATAGCTACGATGATTAACCTAACAATGATACATAAGTGCAATACTTTAAACAGCAGTGTTTGACTCAACCTGTAATGCCCCGTGAAGACAACCATCTAGTTATTCTTAGGATATTGCTCATTTACTATTGCTGGGTAAGCTGAGCCAGGGTTCTCAGCTGTGCGTGCATCGAATTAGCATAATCAGAGAGACTCATACAACACATTCCATCAAACTCTTCACATCCATGTCCCTGTTCCAACAACAAAAGGTTCTGCAGTGTTGCATGTCTTATAGAGTCAACATTAAAACAAATCAGGAATTGCCTTCAATGTAGAATTGTCTGCTTAGCAACTCAGCAACCCAGTCTGCTTAGTTGAGCCAAGGCCCTGGCTGAGGCACTTACAGTGACCTGGCATATTATGATTGGATACATGTTTTGAAGACCCTTAGTGACTAACATATAATTGGTTAAACACAGGTGTGAGAACTCAACCTTGAAAGCTTGCCAACAGTCCACAGTTCTCATTAACTTGGTGAATTCCAGCCTCTTATCTTGCTTGCTTAAGCTTCTTCAGGCCTCTCATGGCCTTGCTGTATCTTTCAGGACTATTCAAAGTTTATGTACCAATTATGCATTCTCCTGTGAGAACACTGTCTCCACATCTTCCCCCTTTATGTTTTTTATATATGGTTTGGGTGACCCTACTTGAGCAGGGGATCTGGGCTAGATTATATTTCCAACATATGCCAACTACAGGCTGCTGGGTCTGCCCCTTTTTTCTGCTGTATGGTTCTCTGGTAACAGGCTGTATAGCTCTCTGATCCTTCACATCAAGGTCTGGCATGCCATGTGTCCCCACCGCTCCACGCCTGCTGGGTTGCAGCCAACAGCGGAGCTAAAGGTTCTTCTTGGTGGCAAACACAGAGGCCAACCCAGTCTTGCCCTTGATTGTGGTAGCAGGCATTTGGTCAGCCTCAGTCCTTGCACCTTGTTGTCAATGCACAGTTTCACCTGCTTCATCCAGTAACAAGTCACTACTACAGCAAGGCACACAGAGTAACTATTACAGGGTGCAGCAGCATGTTGAAGATGCTGATGGCAGTGAGGGACTAGCCAAAGAAATTTCTTACCAGTGGAATTCTCCCCCCCTCTTAAATTTCTTCCAACACCTGCTTTATAACACTACCATTGTATTAAAATTTTTCTAGCTTTTGCCTTAGCATTTTTCTAGCAGCTACTGCAAATTTCCATACTCTAACATCTCTTTTACAAGTGACAAATCTATACAAGGTGCAGTTTCTTATTAGCAGCTAGCTAGTAAATACAGGTGTTTTTATACACAAAATCACAACCTCCAATAATAGCTACTTTACAAGCACACATATTCAGGATGTTACTTTTCAGTTGCCCCCAAGTGATGTTTTGCAGTCATTCGTTTTTCTCTTCCTCTATCTCATTCTGCTTGGGGTAATCACGGTCAGCTCCGTGAGGCATCAGATTTTTCCATTCGTCTGTCCAGCTCATGGCAGGGCTTCACAAACTTTGCAGGCAGTCGCCATGGACCTGTAGGCAGGAGGACACAAATACACCCCCTCCCCCAGGTTATCAGTTCTTCAGTTCTTGAGAAGTAGACAGGTTAGACAGGTTAAGTGCAGCATCATTACTCTCTCTCTCCCCCCCTTTTCATTTTTTTTTTTTTTTTGAGTCCCTGCAAAAGCCATCCTGCTGGGCAGCAACTATAGCGGCCTGCCTGCCAACCATAAATTCCTGCCGTTAACCGCACCTTTACGTTAACCCTTTCATGCCCGAAATGTTAAACAGCTGCCCGTTGAAAGCTTTTACATGAACCCAACAGCAAAAAATACACAGAACACCGTCTGCCCTCAACACACACACACGTGTGGGATCCCACAAGCACACTCCATGCAAGCACAATATTTGAAGCACAAAATCCAGACAATCATTACTCCCACTACAGTCCCACGTACAGAATGTGGCACAAGGACCCTGGGGAGACTAGCAGAAAAACGGCTCCGAGAAGCATCATTGCAGTGTGAGGTGGCAGGCTCAACCTTAGCGGGCATCCCCTCAGAGGCTCTGCCTCCCCCACATCGCATGAGGCTTGGGCTTTTATCCTGACCAAAATGCACACTCATTCCAACACAGGTGGCCAGCCTGTGCTGGGAGAAGTGGCCAGCAGTATCTCCAAAGGTCTCCAAGGGTTGATAGAAACCTGGACATACTTATATTTACCAACTTCTAGTACATGAGTATCACAGAGAAACTGTGTGGGCTCCCCCTGTCAATTGCAAGAAAAAATCATAACATATACAGCTTGAGTGTAAGAGGATTTTAACGCATACGTGGTCACTGTTTGTCAGGCCTCCTTAACTATACTGAGATCAAGAGCTTCCCACTCTTTAGCCCCCTGCTGTGTAGGAAACACAGGATATGCAAAGATGCCCATTGCAGAAAATTCCCCAGTAATGTTCGCATCCCTGGTTACCCATTGTTACAACTGAGCGTCTCCAGGGCCGGTAAGTCTGAGCAGACCGACCCGTGAGATGAAGAGTCAGGGTCTGGAAGCAGAGGATATAAATCTGGATCGGATTCAGGGGATTCGGGGGCTGATCCTGCGCCGAACTCAGGGTCTCCGTTGCTCGCAGCTGTGTCTTTCTTATCAGATGTCTCGTTCGGTATGTAGCCATCTGCAGACCTGGCTCCTCCGTAGCCGAGTTAAAAATTTTTTTCACTCTAGGGCATAGTGGGTTGGAGAGGCTCGCGGTTCCTTTAAATCTCCCGCTAGCGCATGATCTCTATTTTCTACTGCGTGCTTCAAAATGGCGCCTCAATCGATCCGGCACCGAGGCACCGCCCTCTTTCTTTCAGATTCCTCGACATTTATCATGCGTATACCTTCTAATATACTTTCTCTGTCCTTTTTGAAGTCCCTACTTTCGGAACTGGGGGGTGGGGGAGCAGGGGATTAAACCTCCTCCGCTGCACCTTCTGAGGGAGGGGGAGAAAAGGAAGGGGGGGGGGGGGGAGTGGGAAACCCTGTGCTCCCGCGAATTGGGGGAAACAAGTTGTAATCTTCCCCCGGTTTCAACCGACCGGGGACGTCTGTTCCTAGTTTCTCCGTTGCTACCACGGCAGTTTTCTTTTCTGCCTTGTATCTTTTTATACAGTTCATTACTTCTCTATGTGGTTTATCGAGTTTCTTTGCTGTTTTATCATCATTAATCACTGAGTCAAATAGTTCATCACCAAACTTTCACCACTCACTCTCCTCAAATATTGTATTAGGATCTGCAAAAAATCCCTTAGCCTTCCCTACAGCCACTAGACCCGCTAGCTGCTTTAGAGTCTCAGGCTCAATTCCCCGCTTTTATAAAAAGCACTGTAATAAGTCCAGGGCTACCTCTCGGTCCATTCTCATGGCCAGCCTTTTCTGGATCGTCTTCTTCTGGGTCGTCCTGTAACCTCGGTCTCCGGATCAGCCTCCCGACACAGCCGTGTCTGGTTCGCCCCAGCGGCGGATTCCTTTAGGTTAGTCCAAGCACCCGGGTCTGTCACGCCACCGCAGCAGCATTGCCTGCGCTCCCTGGCTGCTGCCTCTGGCGCCGCTCACTCGCCGTTCCGGGTCCCCTTTAACCGGGGCCCTGTATCTGGGTCCCCGTTAGCCAGGACCCTGTATCCAGGTCCCCGTTAGCAGGGGCCCTGTATCCGGGTCCCTGTTAGCCGGGGCCCTGTATCCGGGTCCCTGTTAAACCGGGGCCCTGTATCCGGGTCCCCGTTAACCGGGGCCCTGTAATCCGGGTCCCCGTTAAACCGGGGCCCTGTAATCCGGGTCCCCGCTAGTCGGGGCCCTGTAATCCGGGTCCCCGCTAGTCGGGGCCCTGTATCTGGGTCCCCAGTGACCAGGGCCCTGTAGTCCACATCCCTGTTCGGGCGCCATTTGTAAGCGGCGTGAAGCAGACAGGCAAACCCAATATGGGTGGTAAGCAAACTTCTACCTTATTTTTGACGCAGTTCACATATATATAGGAGTGGTATTCAGCCACTCCTCCTTGGCACAACAGTATTGGTTAGCCCCACACAGCTTCCTCCACATTCTCCTCCCATGTCCGGTTTCTGGTTACCTGTGGGGGCCACCCCCTGCCTTGCTCGCACAGTCCTCCAGGGCTCTATGGTCCTGCTCTCAGAGTCGTTCTGCAACAAGATATGGCTGGTTTCATCTAGTTTTGTGATTACTGGGGCATCCAACTGTGCCAAAGATGAAAAGTACACCATGAGGAAGACTGCTTACTTCATCCTCAAGACCCCTGCCCACAATCACCGCAGAGCAGTGCACAGACGCCAAGAGGAGGAGACTTAGGATAATAATTTCCTGGAGCTAGTTATAATATTCCCCGCCTATACGTGAGAATTATGAATATGTATATGGCTAATGCAATAGTGAAAGTATATAAACCTATAACAAATGCTAATCAGTGCGCCTCTGGCTACGGTCATGCACCCAGCGCTGTTGCTTTTGCTTTATTGACTTTGTCCCTCAATAAAAACCTGTTATCTCATTTAGAGGAGTGAGCTTGTATTTCACATAAAGAAAATAACAAGGGGAGAGAATATAAAACTAAAGAGAAACTAAAGGAAAAAAAAACAAAATAATAAACACAAGTGATGCATAATACAATCGTTCACTACCTCACTACCTACTCACCGATACCCAGCCTGACCTGAGCAATGATCTAGGCCTTCCAGGTGACTCCCCCCAGTTTATATACTGGGCATGATGTTCTTTGGTACGGAATGCGCCTTTGGCTACTGTGGGTCAGGTGTCCTGTCTCTGCTTCCTCCTGGTCTCCTGTGCCCCTCGTTACTGGCAGAGCATGAGACTGAAAAGTCCTCAACTGGAGTAAGTATTACTTAGCCAGAACTAAAAATATTGGTGTGTTATCAGCATTGTTCTCAGTCTAAAATCGAAAACACAGCACTGCACCAGCTACTAAGAAGGAGAAAAATAACTGTTACAGCTGAACCGAGGACAATAAGAAATTACCAGACATTGAGAAGAAAAAGGCCTTGTTTACTTATGTCATATAGTGAGAAAGCATCAGAGATGGAAGGTTCCTGTATGGGGTCCCCTATGACAACTTGAAGAAACTGCTGAAGGAGAAGGCTAGTTGAGTCGATTTGCAGAGCTGAAAGCCATCCAGCTGCCTTTGGGCATTGCTGAATGAGAAAAATGGCCAGTTCTTTATTTCTTTACTGACTCATGGATGGTGGCAAATACCCTGTTGGGGTGGTTGCAGCAATGGAAGCAGAGTAACTGGCAATGCAGAGATAAACCCATCTGGCCTGTTGCACTGTGGCAAGATACTGGTGCCCGGGTGGAGAATTTGGTTGTAAAGGTATGCCACTGTCATGGTTTAAGCCCAGCCAGTAACTCAGAACCACGCAACCGTTCAATCACTCTCTCCCTTCTTCCCCCCTGCCATGTACCCAAGAGTCAAGCTACTGAAGAGCATGTTTATGATGGTGGAAGCAACCACTTGTTGGCTGGAAGCATGCTTTGCCCTATGCCACTGCCTGGAACACTATCCTTGACCTTGAAATACAGGTCTTATGGCGACTTGGCACACCAGAAATAATTGAGTCAGACAACGGGACTCATTTCCAGAACAACCTCATAGACACCTGGGCCAAAGAGCATGGCACTGAGTGGTTAGATCACATCCCCTATCATGCACCAGCCTCTGGAAAATCAAATGGTACAATGAACTGTTAAAAACTACACTGAGAGCAATGGGTGGTGGGACTTTCAAGCACTCGATACACATTTAGCAGAAGCCACATGGTTAGTCAACACTACAGTATCTGCAGATTGGGCTGGTCCTGCCCAATCAAAGCTTTTATGTACTGTAGTATGGAATAATGTTCCTGTGTTGCACATAGGAGTAAACAGTCCGGGTTATTCCTGCCTCAGGCAAAGACAAACCCACTTGTGGGACTGTTTTTATTCAAGGACCTGGATGCACTTCATGGGTAACGTGGGAGTATGGAAATATCTGGTGTGTACCTCAAGGGGATTTGATTTTGAGTGAGAATAAGCAGGAATTCAAGTGTATTATGTTAACTGCTATATATTATACATTATCACTTCCATGGCAGCTATATGGTCATCACCACACTGGGCACCTCACGGTGCCTGTCACGGTTGCTCTGGATTTGAGGATCTGAACCTGACTCCCTTTTTCTCACCATATTAATGAAAAATGAACTTGGATGAAACCAGACAAGTGCAGTGGTGTTGGAATCAGAACTGGTTTAAATATGCAACAATCCAACACCTCACCATCCATCTTTCCTGCCCTGAATCTTGGAACAGATGGAGCCCAAAGTCATGGAATAAGTTAATGCAATGGACACTTATGGGATGGTCCAGAGATTAGGGGAATATCTCTGTTTGTGTGTGTATATATACATATAAAAAAAAAAAGACAGGAAAGGTGATGGTGTATTTTGAATACTGGGACCTGGCCTGATGTTTTTCATCTTTGAAAAATCATGGCAGTCAGGTGAAGTTCCTGACAACTGGTAAAAGGGAAATATAACCCCCATTTTCAAGAAGGGGAAAATGGATGAACCAAGGAACTACAGACCAGTCAGTCTCACCTCTGTGCTTGGCAAAATCTTGGAGAAGATTCTCCTGGAAGGCATGCTAAGGCATGTGAAAAACAACAAGGTGGTTGGTGCCAGCCAGCATGGCTTCACTAAGGGGAAATCCTGCCTGACCAATTTGGTGGCCTTCTATGATGGGGCTACAGAACTGATGGACAGAGGTAGAGCAGTTGACACCATCTACTTGGACTTCTGCAAAGCGCTTGACACTGTCCCACATGACATCCTCATCTCTAAATTGGAGAGAGATCAATTTGATGGATGGACCACTCAGTGGATAAAGAATTGGATGGATGGCTGCACGCAAAGAGTTGTGGTCAATGGCTCAGTGTCCAGCTGGAGACTAGTAACTAGTGGTGTCCCTCTGAGATCGGTGTTGGGACCGGTCTTGTTCAACATCTTTGTTGGTGACATGGACAGTGGGATTGAGTGCACCCTCAGCAAGTTTGCCAATGACACCAAACTGTGTGGTTCTGTTGATACGCTGGAGGGAAGGAATGCCATTCAGAGGGACCTTGACACGCTTGACACCTTATGAAGTTTAACCATGCCAAGTGCAAGGTCCTACACCTGGGTCGGAGCAATACCAGGCACAGCTACAGGTGAGGCAGAGAAGAGATTCAGAGCAGCCCTGCAGAGAAAGACCTGGGGGTGTTGGTCAATGAGAAAATGAACATGAGCCGGCTTCAGTTTGCGCTTGCAGCCCAGAAAGCCAACCGTATCCTGGGCTGCATCAAAAGGAGCATGACCAGCAGGTTGAAGGAGGTGATCCTGCTCCTTTACTCTGCTCTTGTGAGACCTCACCTGGAGTATTGTGTACAGTTCTGGTGTCCTCAGCATAAGAAAAACATGGAAATGTTTGAACAAGTCCAGAGGAGGGCCACAAGGATGACTGGGGGGTTGAAGCACCTCGCGTATGAAGATAGGATGAGACAGCTGGGGCTGTTCATCCTGCAGAAGAGAAGCTGTGTGGATACCTTATAGCAGCCTTCCAGTGTCTGAAGGGGGCCTATAAGCATGCTGGGGAGGGACTCATCATTAGGGACTGTAGTGATAGGGAAAGGGGTAATGGGTTAAAACTTCAACATGAGAAGTTTAGACTGCATATAAGGAGGAAGTTCTTTAGTGTAAGGGTTGTGAGGCCCTGGAATGGGTTGCCCAGGGAAGTTGTGAATGCACCATCCCTGGCAGTGTTCAAGGCCAGGTTGGACAGAGTCTTGGGCAACATGATCAAGTGTGGGGTGTCCCTGCCCATGGCAGGGGGACTGGAACTATATGATCTTAAGGTTCTTTCCAACCCTAATTATTCTCGGATTCTATGATTCTAGGTAAATTATATGGAATAAGGGGTGGATAATCTCCAGGTTTCCACTGGGACAGAGTTAATTCGTTTCCTAGTAGCTGGACAGGATACCTGACTTGAACTCACCAAAGGGGTATTCCATACCATAAAATCTCATGCTCAGTATATAAACTGAAGAGAAGTGACCAGGAATGGGCGATCACTGCTCAGTGACCATCTGGGTATTGGTCAGCATGTGGCAAGCAATTATATTGTGCATCACTTGCATCAAGGGAATACTTGCCTGGAGAAGTGTGTCCTGGGTTCAGCAGTAGCAGTCATGTGTTTTTTTTTTTCCTTTGTGGTAGCTGGTGCAGTGCTGTGTTTTGACTTCCAGCCTGAGAACAGTGTTGGTGAAGTCGATGTTTTCAGTTGTTGCTAAGTGATGTTTACCCTGACCAAGGACTTTGTGAGGCTCATGCTCTGCCAGGGAGGAGGGGAAGCCGGGAGGAAGCAGAGACGGGGCGCCTGACCCGGGCTAGCCAGGGAGGTATTCCATACCACAGCACGTCATGGCCGGGGTGGGGGGTAACTGGGAGTTACCCGGAAGGACACGGGCTTCCGGGTGGAACTCGTTTCTTGGCCGGTGGTATCGTATTCTCTTCCCTTGTTATTTTCCCTTATCATTGTTGTAGTTGATAGTAGCGATGGTGATTTGTGTACATTGGTTGCTGGACTGTTCTTGTCTCAACCCGTGGGAGTTGCATTTTTTTCAATCCTCTTCCCCGTTTCCTCCGGGAGTGGGGGAGAACCCCAGTGGGGGGGGGGACACACGGACCTCGATTGTTGTCAGCTCGGCACCACTCACTGGGAGTGAGAGTGAGTGAACAAGTTACCTGACTGGGTTTAAACCACGACAAGTGACATGTAAAATTATGGGGGATGTAACCCACAAAACCCAAACATACAAGTAACCAACAACAGAAAACACAAACCAAAACTGATTCAGAGAAAACTCCAGGAACAAACTTGTCAAGAAAGATTTCAAGCTGACAAGCAGGTATTCCTTATTGAGGCGCTGGGAGACACAGGAGATAGCTCCTCCTAACGTGTGTCCCTGTATTGTTGCACAAGCCGTCCTTATATAGACCCCGGGCATACATACATATTCATGAGGCTACATATGGAGTACATCATTTTGCAAACAGTTCCCCCCATGCGTACAGAATTGTGGTGGTGGTCTCTGAGGCTCGTTCACTTCTTCCAACAATCTTCATCACTTCTGGCCACCTTTGGAGCACCTGCAGTAGATGCTTATGCCAGTTTAATTGGTTTGTTAGCACCAGAGACATAATAATCCTCCTGTCCTCCTACTTCTCAGTTAGTTTAACTATTGCCCATCCTGGACACCTGAGGTTCCCAGATACTCCTTATCCTGTGTCTTGTTCTTCTCGACTGTTTTTTCTTAAAACTATGTCAGCTATGACAATTAATCCTGTGAGAATTCTCAGTATGTTCTCTAGCTGTAGTCTACTCTTTTTTTCTGTGTGTCATGCACCTCAGTAATTTTCCATTGCTACTGTTACAAAGCCATCAAACAACATTACTTAAAACTGATTCTAAAGGTATATATATTTCATTTTGTAATTTTTTGACCCCCTCCCCTTGTCTCAAATTCCCCCTTTTTCTGTCCTTTTGCAAATTCTTTTGCAACATTTTTTATATTACCATTACCGTCTAAAGTCTTTTTGAAATAATTTCCCGTTTCTACTTGGTGCTTAATTTCGTTTCTCTTCCATTCTTCATAATTTATCATAGACCCTTTACAACACCAGAGGGAACATTGTATCATACCACAAGTAATCAATATCAAAATAATTAACATCAATATTCCTGCAACCAGTTGACTCAACCAGGAGAGATTAGGTAACCATGAAGTTAACTTTTTCCGTATTCAAAACCCCAGGAGGTGTCATCCATGGCCATTTCATGAAATATCCTAGTTTGTTTCCAAATTTCCTCCAGATCTGTTTCAATTTTGCCACTTTAGTCTGTATAGGAACAACAACTTTCATTGATTATGGAACAAACCCCTCTTTGTGATGCCAGTGTGATAAACACATAAATGTATTTGCAAATCATAGGCGTGGTTATGTGGATATAACTGTACCAGGTTACAGTAACAGAAACAAAGCTCGCTAAAGACACAAGATTAGACAACAAGTTAAAAAGGGCCAGAACTCTTGAGCAAAACGGAGTCACATAGCAAAGAATTAGTAAAGGTAAAAGAAAGGGGGGGGGGAGGCTTGATATAAGAAAAGCTAATGCCTGAAAAACATAAGAGTTAAAGTATTTTTTAGCTTAACTTAGGTTGCAGAAAGAGAACAATGTTTATGTTGTAAGTCTGTGGAATGTAGTGGCTGCACTAAACGTTAGTTTAAACTAACTTATCAGTTAGTTTAGAGACAGCCTCCCAAATATCTTCTAGCTTGGGATACTCCTTGTCTGCCTATCCTGCAATAAATTTTGCAGGAAGGTCACACTGTTTTAAATCTTTGCTAGTCTGCAGTGTGCAGATGCCAAGAGGAGGGGACTTATGATAATAAGTTCCAGGCATTAGTTATAATATTCCCCTCCCATGTGCGGGAATTATGAATATGCATGTAACTAACGTAATAGTGAAAGTATATAAACCTGTAACAAATGCTAATCACTCGTGCCTCTGGCTACGGTCAAGCGCCCAGTTCTGTTGCTTTTGCTTTATTGACTTTGTCCCTCAATAAAACCTTGTTATCTTGTTTAGAGGAGTGAGTTCATATTTCAGAAATGGGGGCTTGTCCGGGTTAAAACCTGCTTTGCTTCCGTGGGCCTTGGGGAATCTGAGTGTAAGGCGCACCCTGCCAATTTCGGCACTTTGCTCAGTTTCCTCTGGTCTCATCGGCACTTGCAGGTTATATCCTGGGCAAAGAAGGGGACTCATAAAGCAAAAGCGGGGAAGGGCTCCCAGGAAAACCGCGGTCGCCTGTAATTCACGTGCATGAAGATCCGTACAAGAAAAGGGACTGTAAGTACTGTTCGGTTAGGCAGGAATAATGGGGTGATCGGTATGTGAATGAGACATGGACCGGGTAACCTGGATCTGTGAAGACACGTACCGGATAGCTGGGATCTGTGACGTGAGTGCAGAGTCTTTCTAACTGCGGTTCCAATCTCCCGCGAAGGAATTGGCCAGTGAAGAGACGAATTGAACGAGTAACTGAAGAAAGGCCAAAAGACCCCCCAGGGTATAATTATGGGACAAGGGGCAGGTAAGCCAAGTCCCGGGAAAGAAAGGGAGCAAGGAAATGCCAGCCAAAATACCCCCAGACAGTCCACTGGAGGTTATGTTAGCTAACAGGGAATATGGTTCAGGTAGGAGAGAGAAGACTAGGGGTGCCAGGGGCTCTACCTCCTGGGGAATATCAGGTAAAGGGGATACCTGTAAGTCGTAAGGAGATGTCCTATGTGAGGTAAAGAGCATGAGTGCTCGCCCCAAGGGTTGGTTTGGTACAAGGGTAACTGTACTAACGGCTTTACAAACCTTTGGCAGGTAAACAATGGCTTGAGTTTTATGTGTTACCAATTATTGGCTTAGACGGAGTGGGTGATTGCGAGATGGGCACTTGTGTGAATGAGTGTTTTGTGTGAGTGAGACGTGGCATAGCTACAAAGCGAGTATGGAGTCATGATCCGCAGTTCTGTGCTCTCCATGAGGAGAGTGGCCAGAGATGGACGAAGCGTATATGTCCTTTGAAATTGAACCTATTGTTGAGTTTTCTTGTCTTGTCCACCATAGTGTTGTGTGCAAACCAATTTCTGTCTTTGAATGTTTTGTTTGTGAGGATAAAGTGTGGGGGAATTTGATGATCAGGATTTTTGGTGTGTTAATTGCCTGGGAAATTGGTCTGATTGGGACTGGATTGAGTATTTGGGTGAATTAGTACGAGTAATTTGTGGAAATTTGTGAGAACTAAAGAACCAGTAGAGCAATATAGGGGTTAACTGCCAAAGTAGTGTTCGAGCCCCCTGGCACGGGGCTCGAACTAGCCCTTGCCCTATCTGTCATCACTGTAGTTTGCATATCCAAGCTAAGTGTCCTGCTTGTTCAAAATATGTTATCATCTCTTTTGGTGGGAGACAAGAGGTTTATTTACAGAACTGTTTGGAATTTAGGCGTATCTGTTGTGGGTGCTGCACTCTGTTATACCTTTTACTCTGGGTAAAATGTTATTGATGTAGGGCTAACCGTATCATATAAAGGATTACAATGGGAGGACAACAGAGTGGGAGAATTCTCAGAAAGAGCCGGTTAGGTTGCATTTTAGCTCACTGGAAAGATATGGGGGGGGCCACTGGGAGAAAGTGTGAATAACAAAACTCTGATCAAATATTGTAATCAATGGTGGCCTTTATATAAATTGGAAGATGGGGAAAAGTGGACCTTCAATGGAACTTTTGAACTATAATACGTTGTTACAATTGATGTTGTTCTTAAAGCGACAAGGAAAATGGGATGAAGTGACTTACGCAGATATGTTTTTCATTTTAAGAAACCACCAGGCATGACAGAATGACTACAAAATTAATATAGCTCAGCCAGATCCCTTAATTTTGGCTTTGGAAAAGGACAGGGAAAAACAGAGAGCTAAGCTGGAGAGATGTTGTTCAGCCTGTAATACTGGGGAAAGATGTTTAAATTTAAAACAAACAAACAAACAAACAAAACCACAAAAAAAAAAACAAACCCGGTGTAATCAGGAAGATAGGCTGAAAAATCATGTATCACAGGAACCTTGGAGAGAGGTGCACCTTCTGTATCTGTCCTATCTGATATTGATAAGGAGGAAGAGATTGCTGTCACTGTTAACAAGCAGCACAGTCACATTCAGAGTTAAGAAAGGGTTAAAGCAGAAGTGCTGTTGCAGAGGCAAGCATCTGCAGCCCCTGCAAAGCAGGGTGAGCAACTGTGAGGAAAAAAAACAAGGGGGAAAGGAGGGGAGCTCATGCAGCTTCTGCGTTTGAGCATAGGATGAGTGCTGGGGCAGGCAGACAAGTGGGAACAGACATGCTGACAGACGGGACTGAGGGCTTGCTGGACCCTCACAGGACAAACCCTTTTATTTGTATGAAGCGATATTAATTAATAACGATGATTTAACATTAATGGTGGACAAAAGCCTAAACCCTGCTCCTTTCTTATATGGGGAGCAAAAGAAGGTTTAACCCACAGCTGTTTAGAAGTTATACAATACCAGATCAAGATTTGGGAGGATTTAATGGAACAGGATCTCCCGGAGGGTGAAAGAATATATGTAGATGGATCGTCTAGATGTCTACAGGGAAAAAGGATGTCAGGGTATGCGCTAGTTAACGGAGAAAAGATGCAAATCATTGAAAAAGGGGAAATTACCCTCAGATTGGTCTGCTCAAAAATGTGAGCTATATGCTCTGAAAAGAGCCTTAGAATACCTAGCGCATAGGAAGGGAACAATTTATAATGACTCGAAATATGCATTTGGTGTAGTGCATACCTTTGGGTAAATTTGGGAAGAATGGGAGCTTTTAAATTTAAAAGGGAAGGGGTTGATTCATGAAAGGCTTATCTTGGAAGTCTTGGAAGCGTTAAAATTACCTGAAGAAATAGCTGTAGTGCATGTTAGGGGACATCAGAGAGGTATGACACCTGAAATAAGGGGAAATAATTTAGCAGACCAAGAAGCTAGAGATGCAGCAGAAAATGGAATTGAGGGAATCATGTTGGCTCTGTTACCTCAGAAAGGGGAATTGGAGATTCCAAAATTCAGTGAGTCAGAAGAGAAAGAGTTGAGTAAAATAGGGGGAGAATAGGATCAACATGGGAAATGGAAACTCGCTGATGGGAGTCAACTCCTTAATACACCACTGACCAGACAGATATTGGAAAACATACATCAAAAGACTCACTGGGGCACACAGGCCCTGTTTGACCACTTTTTAAGGGAGTATAGATGTATTGGAATTTTTGGGTTAGCGAAACAAATAAGTGATAAACGCATGACTTGCCAAAGAGTGAATAAAAAGGTCATGAGAAAAACTACCTCCAGGGGGCGTGAATTGGCGATGCGGCCCTTTCAAAGCATCCAAATAGATTTCACTGAACTCCCTCCTGTGCAGAGGTGGAAGTTCCTATTAGTAATAGTAGATCACTTAACTCATTGTGTGGAAGCAATTCTGGTTGTCAGAGCTATGGCAAACATAGTATCAAAAACTCTTTTGGAACTAATTATCCCTAGTTATGGGATGATTAGCAGAATCGACTCATATAGAACACATTTTACATCAAAAATTTTACAAGTAACCCAAGCCTGGGGGATAAAATGGGAATTGCACACCCCATGGCATCCTCAAAGCTCAGGAGGAGTGGAAAAATTAATCAAACCTTGAAACAAACATTAACTAAACTAATGATTGAGACCCAAATGTCTTGGGTAAAGTGTTTGCCTTTAGCATTGTTACGAGTTCAAACACAACCCAGATCGGATTTAGGGATATCTCCTTATGAAATTATGTTTGGATTACCTTTTATGACAACCCAAAAAGGAGACCGCTACTTATAAAGGAGGAGAGGAGAATATCAGAAGATATAACACCACAATAGCTCAGACTCTGGAACATTTAAGATTAAAAAGATGGTTTCCCCAGTTGACACCTCTAGACTTTAAAATTCATAACATTAATACCAGAGAGTGGTTATTGATTAAGACCCGGAGAGAGCAATCTTTAACTCCACAATGGGAAGGTCCCTTTCAGGTATTGCTGACAACAGAAGCTGCAGTCCGGACCAGAGAAAGAGGATGGACCCATGCCAGCAGGATTAGAGGACCTGTGGAAGAACCTACGGAGTGGACTGTCGTATCTGCGCCAGGTGACACCAAACCGACTCTCAAGAAGAGGACTATGTAGTAATATATAGGTAATAACTCGCGAATACAGGGAGACAAAAGGTTAAGGGCGAGCTTGTATGACTGGTTTCAAATTCTTTTGTGGGATACTTTGAGGAAACTCCGGTTCTCCTCCTGGGGAGGTAATATACCCCAGTTTGGGGGATCTGGATTATATTATTCAGATATACATGGGGAACTGGCTCGGGCTAGTGATCCTGTAATAGAAGAACAAGAGCCTTCCCCAAGGTATATATATATATCATGTCTGAGACACCCCAATACAAGACACACTAGTCGGATGTTCTGTCGGTGTAAGACTTGTAAACAGAAGTGATATTGCAGCTCCCATAATAGACACCTGCGCTGTATGCCATGTCGTATAAATTCACCCTGGATTGAATATAGTCAGCCATTACGGGACACTGACATACTTACTCTACTCTGTGGCTAGGACTTATTGGTACCATCGGAGTGGGAGGTAACTGAACATAAGTGGGAATCCACTATAAGGGTCTGTGAATAAAGTTTGCATGAAAATTGAATAGGAGGAAATAAGATGGCCAAGGGCAAGCCCAGGTTGGCCTCTATGCCTGCCACCAAGAAGCACAAACATGCCTCAGCTGTGGGTAGCAACCCCACAGGCCAGAGGTGTGGAGGTATATGTCATACTAGACCTCTGATCATCTTATGGTTCCTGTCCCTATCACGAGTACGAGCCTCCTCCGATTGCACGGAATGTATAAAGACCACTTTGAGCGGGCGCTTGACCATGCAAACTTTAATCTATCACACCCATTATCGATGCAGTGGAACCCCGCTCGAGATGTGTACCCATAACAATACAGAGTACGCCAGATGTAATGTTAAAGGCAAGATAATCTGTTATGATCCTAAAGCAAAAGTAAAGGAATGGTGGTTGGAAGTGCGGTCCCTGGGGAAAGACGGAATAGTAGTAGGGCGAATTGAAATTACCAACATAAATAATCCAGCAAGCATAATTTTTGATGCTTGTGAAGCAATAGACAGTGGTAAGTGGTCAGGGGGATGTGGAAATATGGAATGGGTGCAAACCTATTCCCATGACTGGAAATATATGTGCTCCTCTTGGAGGTATAAATCTAAAGGGGCAAGTTCTGATTGTACAAGGAACTGGAATTATTGTACTTCTTGGACCTGAGTTATTTAGTCCACAGATTATACTCCAGGAAAGTATACCAAGAGACCAGAGGTGCGAGGATATTGGGTAGTTAAGCTAGAGAGACTGACCACCCCAAAAGAATGCAGGAGAAACCAGTGTAACCCACTGAACTTAACCATAAATAAACCCAGAACCCGGAATGAGGATTGGAAAATGGCTGAACACATTTTCAGCCTGCAGATTGACAGAACTGGTTCAGACCCAGGAACTCTAATCTATATTAAGATCCAGGAAGTTGTACACTCGAACAAGGAGGAGGAACTACTGTTCCAGTCTTCCTATCATGAAATGGAAACTGGGGCCAAATATGAAATTCCCACAATTGCCAGAAATTTGTTTGTGAACTTGGCAGAAAATATAGCAAAAGTACTCAATATAAGTAATTGTTATGTTTGTGGAGGTACCAATATGGGGGAACAATGGCCTTGAGAGTCGAAGGAAATTAATATCACTAACAATAATATAAGGAACTCAAGCAAAGTCCAGAGAGCAAAACAATGGGCACTACAGACGAGTATCATTGGCCAAAACTGTTGGCAAAAGCCTCCTGGGAGACAAGGGAAAAAAAACAGTAGGGGATTTAACTTGTAAAAACAGTCGAATTTGCAATGAAACAGTAAAAAAATGGACAACTTGGGGCCATCCTTTGGATATTGCAGATGGAGGGAAAAATTGGACTTTAAATAAGAATCCTGGGGATAAGTGGGAAGCTCCAGAAGGACTATATTGGATCTGTGGTAAATATGCATACTCTGAATTACCTGGGAATTGGACCGGAACATGTGTTTTGGGAACCATCCAGACAAGTTTCTTTTTATTACCAATAAGTAGGGGGGAACGATTAGGGGTGCCAGTCTATTCTGATGCATCTGAAATCTCCCGGGCAAAAAGGGGCCTACAGATTGGAAACTGGAAATATGATCAGTGGCCCCCAGAAGGAATTATTGCATATCACGATCCTGCCTCCTGGGCTGAGGATGGATCCTGGGGATACCAGACTCATATATATATGTTAAATCGCATAATTAGGTTGCAAGCAGTCCTGGAAATTGTGACTAACAAAATTGGTGATGCATTAACTGTATTAGCCAAACAGAATAGCAAAATTCTTACAGCAGTCTATCAAAATTGCTTAGCCCTGGATTACCTCTTGGCCCAGGAAGGGGGTGTGTGGACGAAATTCAGTTTCTCTAACTGTTGTTTACAGATAGATGATGAAGGAAAAGCTATTGAGAATATAATTACTGAAATGAAAAAGGTCGCACATGTTCCCGTTTGAACCTGGAAGGGGTTTAACTTGGATATGGAAAAACAGTGGAACAATAACTGTTTGAACTTTGGGGGGTTAAGAGAATTCTGCTGGGTTTTGTTTTGCTAATAACTGGTTTACCTGCACCTTGTGTTGTTCCCCTGATGAGTAGAATGGTCCGTAGGACCATAGGGGAATTACAGTTTGAAATAATTACTCCTGAGGGAACAGAATCAAAAGTTAGAATGTTAAAAAATCTGTCTTATGATGATCCGTTTAAGGAGGCAAAACTAACCTTCCCCAAAAAAAAAAAAAAAAAAAAAATGAGAAAAGCCGGAAATGGAAATTATGGCTCAAGCCAAATGGATTAAGAAAAAGAAAAAGGGGGAGAATTGTGATAAGCACATAAATGTATTTGCAAATCATAGGTGTGGTTATGTGGCTATAACTGTACCAGGTTACAGTAACAGAAACAAAGCTCGCTAAAGACACAAGATTAGACAACAAGTTAAAAAGGGCCAGAACTCTTGAGCAAAACGGAGTCACATAGCAAAGAATTAGTAAAGGTAAAAGAAAGGGGGGGGAGGGAGGAGGCTTGATATAAGAAAAGGTAGTGCCTGAAAAACATAAGAGTTAAAGTACTTTTTAGCTTAACTTAGGTTGTAGAAAGAGAACGTTTATGTTGTAAATCTGTGGAATGTAGTGGCTGCACTAAACGTTAGTTTAAACTAACTTATCAGTTAGTTTAGAGACAGCCTCCCAAATATCTGCTAGCTTGGGATACTCCTTGTCTGCCTATCCTGCAATAAATTTTGCAGGAAGGTCACACTGTTTTAAATCTTTGCTAGTTATCAGAATACAGATATAGCTGGTTTCAGCTAGTTGTTTGATTACTGGGGCGTCCAACTGTGCCAAAGGTGAAAAGTACACTGTGAGGAAGAATGCTTACTTCACCTTGAAGACCCCCACTCACAAGAGGAAGACTGCTTACTTTATCCTCAAGACCCCTGACCACAAGCACCAGAGAGCAGTGCGCAGATGCCAAGAGGAGGGGACTTATGATAATAAGTTCTGGGCATTAGTTATAATATTCCCCACCCATATGCAGGAATTATGAATATGCATGTAACTAATGTAATAGTGAAAGTATATAAACCTGTAACAAATGCTAATCACTCGTGCCTCTGGCTACGGTCATGCACTCAGCGCTGTTGCTTTTGCTTTACTGACTTTGCCCCTCAATAAATCCTTGTTACCTTGTTGAGTTCGTATTTCACACCAGTAACATGTCTAGAGCCATTCAGTTTTGTAATATCACCTCAGATAGGCTAGTTATCTCTTGTTGTTCTGCCTGAATTATATCAATGTTTTTACTTTCCATTTCCTCTATGGTTGCTGAGATATTTACAATTGCCTTCTCTAATTCACTTACTCCCAAAGATGGAATTAGCCATCTTACAAAACTATGAAATGTGGTGTGCCGTTCAACAATAGGGTTAAACCGTCGCTTAATTCGTTTAGCAAAACTTCTAATCCAGGTCCCGGAAGGATTCCTGTTGATAGTAGTAAAATTGGGTATAACAGCACCTAAGGTGCATGCCCCCTTCCAGTTGCGGGGCAGAGTCTTATAAGCATTTTCTCCACATAACCAGTACCTTTAGGAACAGGCCATCACTGAACTACGATACCATCTATATTAATAGTATGATTGCAATTTGAATGGTGACTTACATCTGTGGCATTTAAACAAGCATGGTCTCCTACCTCGGTTCCTGGTGTAATACATCTTTGTGCTCAGGTATGATATTTATTACCGGGACTAGGATTAACTATCCCAAATTTTAACCTTTCCCTCGGACGTAGAATGCTAGTGTTCACACACAAATATGTCCATGAGATAGTGTTAGGAGAATGGAAGGTCTGGATTTTCTCCTGATTTAGGCAACTGTGCACACACCCAACAGTCACTACAATTAAAACCTTAGCAACATTCTGCACTAATTTCAGGTATAAGTTCTGGTCCCAAGCTTGTGCATCAGTTATCATGAGTCCAAATTATGGCCGACGCAATTTCATACATAAGGGTCCTGAAGGTTCGATCTGCCATGTCTTCTCTGGCTCTGGTGCTTTCTTAATTCTTGAATAATGTATCTGAGCAGGTTGTTCCTTTATATTCACTGCTGTAAAGGTGGTCAATAATATCTGGTATGGTCTGCTCCACTTCTCCTGTAGAGGATCTCCTGAAAAATTCTTAACATAAACCCAGTCTCCAGATCTGAAAGGGCAAATCGGATAATCCAAACCTCTTGCTCTTGTCCCTACTATTCTCTTATTTATCTCCTCCAAGTGCTTTCTCAGACTGATCAGAAACTCTCAGAGATAGCCTTCTCCCTCTTCCTGAAGACTTTCTCCTTAAACTGGGACTGATATGGTCTTCCATAAAAAATTTCAAATGGGCTAACCTCTTTGTTCAAACGAGGGTTAGTTTGAATTCTTAATGGAGCCAGTGGTAAACCTTGGTACCAATAGAAATTCATTTCCTGACATATTTTACTAATCTGTTGTTCATCTTTTCTGCTTGCCCACTGGCCTGAGGCCTGTATGGAACATGTAGTTGCCAATCAGTTTCTAATTTTTTGCTAATTCCTTGTGACAATTTTGCACTAAAGTGTGAACCCTGGTCGGAAGAAATTGCTTTGGGTATGCCAGAATGAGGTATTATCTTGTTAAATAATGTTTTAATCAGTTGTTTTGCATCATTTATCCTACAAAGGAATGCTTCTGGCCAGCCTGAAAAAATATCCGTTAACACCAACAAATATCGATAACCCCCTTTTCGTGGTAATTCAGAAAAATCTGTTTACCACTGCTGTCCCGGATAACTTCCTCTCTGTCGTGGTTTAAACCCAGTCAGGTAATTCGTTTGCTCACTTCCCCCCCTTTCTTGCCCTCCCCCTGCTCCCGGAGGGACGGAGAGGAGAATCGAAAAGAATGCAACTCCCACCGGTTGAGATAAGAACAGTTTAGTAACTAAGGTATAACACACATCACTACTGCTACCACCAGTAATAGTAATGATAAAGGAAATAACAAGGGAAGAGAATACAACACCTCAGCACCAGCTGACCGATAATTCACCCCCCAAGCCCGACCAAGCTCCGACCGATACCTCCTCCAACCCCGCCGTTTCCCAGCCCTTCCGGCTAACTCCCAGTTACATCCTGGGCATGACGTGCTGTGGTATGGAATACCTCTTTGGTCAGTTTGGGTCAGGTGTCCTGTCTCTGCTTCCTCCTGGCTTCCCCTCCTCCCTGGCAGAGCATGAGGCTCACAAAGTCCTTGGCCAAACCAAAACATCGCTATCAGCTCTGTTCCCAGGCCTAAAGTCAAAACACTGCACTGTACCAGCTACCAAGAAGGAGAAAAATGACTGCTACTGCTGAACCCAGGACACTCTCCCAGTTTTCCCAATTTGATTTCTATTTTCAGTTTTAGGATTATTCTTAAGACATAACTGACATTGTTTTGTCACTAATTGAACTGTGGTGTATAGATTCCTTCCTACAATTTGTGTGACTAAATATTTATACAAAGAGTTGCTACCCCAATGAGTTTTATTATGTTATTCCTGAACTAACTTCCAGTGTTGGTTATAGGGGATTACAATTCGCCCATCAGGTATTTGAGCCCAACCCTCTTTATTTTCCTGGCCCTTTAGATCATCAATCAATTTTCTATCCTCTTTTGAATACCTAGGTTTAGATTTTTCAATTGTTAGCTTGCCATCAGAGATTAAGGACATGATTTGAAATTGTTCAATTTCTTGTTTCGCTTCAAAATTGGCCAAATTATTTACAATTTCCTGATCAGAGTCTGTCGTAGTTTAAACCCTACCCAGACAGCTTGTTCACTCATTCCCAGTGAGTGGTACCGGGCTGAGAGCAATCGAGGCCCTTCCCCCACCGGGGCTCTCCCCTTCCCCGCTCCCAGAGGAATGGGGAGGAGAATCGAAAGAGTGCAACTTGAGACAAGAACAGTCCAGCAACCAATGTACAACACAAATCACCACCACTACTATCAATGACAACAATGATAAGAGAAAATAACAAGGGAAGAGAATACAATATCACCAGCCAAGAAACGAATCCCACCCGGAAGCCCGTGTCCTTCCAGGTAACTCCCAGTTACCCCCCCCCCCCGGGCATGACGTGCTGTTGTGTGGAATACCTCTTTGGCTGGTCTGGGTCAGGCGCCCCGTCTCTGCTTCCTCCCGGCTTCCCCTCCTCCCCTCCTCCCTGGCAGAGCATGAGCCTCACAAAGTCCTTAGTCAGGGTAAACATCACTTAGGAACAACTGAAAACATCGGTATCACCAACACAGTTCTGATACGGAGAAAACTCCAGGAACAAACTTGCCAACAAAGTTTTCAAGCTGACAAGAAGGTATTCGTTATTGCGGCGGCGGGAGACACGGGGGACAGCTCCTCCTAACATGTGTCTCCACATTGACACAAGCCATCCTTTTATAGCCACTGGGCATACATACATATTCATGAGGCTACGTATGGATTACATCATTTTCCAGAGAGTTCCTCGCATGCGTATAGAACTGTGGTGGTGGTCTCTGAGGGTTGTTTACTTCTTCCAACAATCTTCATCACTTCTGGCAGTCTTTGAAGCATGGGCAGTAGATGCTCATACCAGTTTAATTGGTTCATTAGCACCAGAGACATAATAATCCTCCTATCCTCCTACTTCTCAGTTAGTTTAACTGTAGCCCATCCTGGACACCTGCGGTTCCCAGATACTCCTTATCCCTGTGTCCTGTTCTTCTAGACTGTTTTTCTTAAACTATGTCACAACTATAATGACTATAACGATGTATCTTGTGAGAACTGTCAGTATGTTCTCTAGCTGTACTCTATTTTTTTTTCTCTATGTATCATGCACCTCAGTAATTTTCCATTGCTACTGTTACAAAGCCATCAAACGTAACATTACTTAAATCCAATTCTAAAGGTTTCTATATTCCATTTTGTGATTTTGTGCCCCCTTGCTTCAAATTCCCCCATTTTTCTGTCCTTTTGCAAATTCTTTTGCAACATTTTGTATATTACCATTACCATCAAAATTCTTTTTGAAATAATTTCCCATTTCAGCTTAGTGCTTAATTTCATTCCTTTTCAAAACACAGAGCGTTTAAAACACCAGAAGGAACATTGTATCATACCACAAGTAATCAATCTTAAAATAACATCAATATTCCTGCAACCAGTTGACTCAATCAGGAGAGATTGGGTAACCATGAAGTTAACTTTTTCCATATTTCTTCAAAACCCCAGGAGGTGTCATCCATGGCTATTTCATGAAATATCTTAGTTTGTTTTCAAATTTCCTCCAGAGCTGTTTCGATTCTGCCACTTTGGTCTATATAGGAACAACAGCTTTCACTGATTATGGAACAAACCCCTCCTTGTGATGCCCATAACATGTCGCGAGCCATTTGGTTTTGTAATACCACTTTAGACAGCCTGGTTAAAACTGGGTATTACATCATCTAAGGTGCATGCCCCCTTCCAGCTTGGGGGTAGAATCTCATGAGAATTTTCTCCACATAACCAATACCATCCTTTCCCTTTAGGAACGGGCCACCACTGAACTATGATACCATCTATACTAATAGTATGATTGCAATTTGAATGGTGACCTACATCTGTGGCATTTAAGCAAGATTCCCTACCCTGGTTCCTGGTGCAATACACCTTTGTGCACAGGTGTAATATTTATTACCTGGATTAGGATTAGGTATTCCAAATTTTAACCTTTCCTTTGAATACAGATTGCTAGTGTTCACCCACAAATTTGTCCATGAGACACTGTTAGGAAATGGAAATCCATTCTGCACTAATTTCAGGTATAAGTTCTGGTCCCAAGTTTGTGCGCCAGTTATCATATGAGTCCAAATTATGACCGATGCAATTTTATACATAAGGGTCCTGAAGGTTTGATCCACCATGTCTTTTCTGGCTCTGGTGCTTTCTTGATTCCTGAATAATGCATCTGAGCAGGTTGTTCCTTTATCTTCACTGCTGTAAAGGTGGTCAGTAATATCTGGTGCTGTCCGCTCCACTTCTGTAGAGGATCTCCTGAAAAATTCTTAACATAAACCCAGTCTCCAGATCTGAAAGGGTGAATTGGATAATCCAAACCTCTTGCTCTTGTCCCTACTATTCTCTTATTTATCTCCTCCAATTGTTTTCCCAGATTGATCAGAAACTGCCTGAGATAACTTTCTCCCACTTCCTGAAGACTTTCTCCTTTAAGCTGGGACTGATATGGTCTTCCATACAAAATCTCAAATGGACTGACCTATTCTTTCGACCGAGGTTTAGCTCGAATTCTTAATAAAGTCAGTGGTAATGCCTGGTACCAATATAAATTCATTTCCTGACATATTTTACTAATCTGTTGTTTAATCAGATGGTTCATCTTTCGTACTTGCCCACTGGCCTGAGGCCTGTATGGAACATGTAGTTGCCAATCAGTTTCTAATTGCTGCTGGTACTCCAAAAAGAGGGCTATTATTTCTGCCTTCTGGGTGGAGGTGTTTGAGGGTAAAGGTTTAGCTTCTATTACCTGTGAAGTGATGGTAACAGCATATCCTGCCTTTCGTTTACCATTTTTCATGAAACTACTACCATCAGTAAACCAAGAATCAGCATCTTCCAGAGGTTTTTCTTTCAAGTCTGGTCAGCTCGAATATACAGTCTCTATGGTGGTCAAGCAGTCGTGTGTTAGTGGTTCTGTTGATTGTTCCTGCAAAAAGGATGCTGGATTCACAATGTTAGTGACCCCAATTCTATATCATCCTGTTCTACAATGGTGGCCTGGTATTTTAAAAAACGTGAAGGAGATAACCAGTGGGCTCCTTTCTGTTCCAGGACTGCTGATACCACATGGGACACTAGCACAGTAATCTTTTGTCCCAAGGTGAATTTGAGAGCCTCTTCAATATTCATGACGACTGCTGCCACAGCTCTTACGCATCCGGGCTATCCTTTGCTCGCTTCATCCAGCCGTTTTGAAAAATACGCCACTGTCCTTCTCTATGGTCCTAGTTTCTGAGCAAGGACCCCCAAGGCTATTCCTTGTTTTTCATAGGAACATAGCCAAAATGGTTTAGTCACACCCGGAAGTCCCAGAGCTGGAGCTCTCATTAACTCTATCTTTAAATTTCTAAAAGCCTCCTCTGCTTTATCAGTCCAGTCCAAAGAGGGAGGGCTTCCCTTCAACAGCTCGTATACTGGTCTTACCAGAACACCATAATCATGGATCCAAAGTCTGCACCATCCTGTCATTCCAAGGAATGTCCGGAGCTCCTTGATGGTCGACGGTTGTCGAGTCTGGCAAATGGCTTCCTTTCTGGCAGTTCCAAGTTGTCTCTGCCCTCCTCTAATTTCATATCCTAGGCAGAAAACTCAGGTTTGGATTAGTTGGGCCTTTTGTCTGGATACCCAATAACCATTCAGTCCCAGAAATTCAATAATCCCACCATTCAGTGGACACATTCTTCCTTTGTTTCTGTAGCATTTAACAGGTCATCCACATATTGTAACAGAGTCCCTGTCTGAGCAGGTGGCTTTCATAATTCTAATTCCAATGCTAACTGATTTCCAAAAATTGCTGGACTGTTTTTAAACCCCTGTGGTAATACTGTACAAGTTAATTGAGTTTTTCTTTCTGCGTCAGGATTTTCTCATTCGAAAGCAAATAATTTTGGCTTTCTTTGGCCAGTGGTAAGCAAAAGAAAGTATCCTTTAAATCCAGGATGGCAAACCATTTCTGATTATTATTCAATTTAGTCAATAAATCATACGAATTAGCTGCTACTGGACAAATATCCTCTGCAATTTTGTTGATTACCCTGAGATCGTAAACCAATCTGCAACTTTTCCCATCATATTTCTTTCCTGTCCAGATACGAGTATTATATTCCAATTCACATTCAATTAATAATCTATATTTTAAAATTTAACATTTTTTTTTTATTCCCTTTGATCTTCTAATTTTAAGGGATACTGTTTTATTCTAATTGGGCAGGCCCCCCTTTTTTATTTCCACTTTAACAGGCAAAGCATTTTTTTGCCTTACCTGGAACTTGAGATGCCCATACTCCCACATATACCTAATTAAGGATTTCTTCTATTTCAGGGAGGTCCTTCTTTTTGCTTTTCGGTTGAATTAAAGATAAACTCAAAACTGCCATTAATTGACTCTTTTTAAGTCTAAGTTCCATTTCGCCTTCTTTAAATGTTGCTTCTCGCCCTCGAATTTGGCATGCATAGAAATTTATTCATTCCTATTTGTTTTCCCAATTTGTACTTTAGAGGTTTCAGATAGAATGGCTTTTTTTTTTTTCCCTGCTTTTTTTTGGTGGCCAGTAGCACCCACATCTGTAACGAATTCTTTCCTCTCTGATTTAACACCAAATAAGTTGCTCCAGTATCCACTAAAATTCCTAAAATTCCTCTTTATTTCCTCTAGTCCGTAGTTTTAATTTAACCAGTGGATCTGCTAGGGTAGATTCCCCAGGTCCCTCTCAGTCTAGTTCCAATTCAGTCACCGGCGCCACCCCATGGCACTGCCCCCCCCCCCCCAAGGCAGTCTCACTTCCAATGTCCAAACTCCCCATAGCACGCACACCGATCCGTGTCCACAGAAGAGCCCACTCCCCCAACCTCTGCCCGTCGTCACTCCTCCATGCTCAAACACAGGAGCTGCCCGAGCTCCCCCCTTTCCCCCTTTGTTTTCCCTTTTTTTTTTTTTTTCACAGCTGCACAGGGCCTGCAGATGCCTGCCTCTGCAACATCACTTCTGTCACTTCTGGTTTAACCCCTTCCTAACTCTGAATGTGAATGTGCCGCTTGTTGCCAGTGACAGCAATCTCTTCCTCCTTATCAGTATCAGATTGGACAGATGCAGAGGGTGATCCTCTCAGAGGTACCTGTGATACATAATTTTCAACCTCTCTTCCTGATTACTGTTTTTTTAACTTTAAACATCTTTCCCCAATATCACAGACTGAACAACACCTCTTCAGCTTAACTTTCAGTTTTTCTCTGTCCTTTTCCAAGGCCAAAATTAAGGAAACTGGCAGAGCTATATTAATTTTGCATTCAGTCTGTCAATCTGCATGGCTTCTTAAAGTGAAAAACATATCTGTGTACATTACTATAGTAATATAGTATATACAAAAGCCACCATTGGTTACAATATTTTACCAATGTTTTCTTATTTACTGAGCCCCCAGGAGACCCTCACAGTTCTTTCCAGTGTGTCAAAATGCACCCAAAAGGACTCTTTTTCAAGATCTCTTCACTCTGCTGATTTTCCATTATCAATCACACACTCACACACACACACACATACACAAACGGGATCCCACAGACACACTCCACACAGTTACAACACTTGAGACAAAGACAGAGACTAAAATTCAATAAAACAAACAACAGTTAACAACACAGTTATAACATCCTGTCAGCAATACCAAAATCACAAGACCAAAATCATTACTGTAACAAGCCGCAAAATAAGATGAATACCAGTAGAATCAAAAGCAATACATCCTAACCCCTATGGCTCAGACCATATTGTAACATTAATAGGGGGGTTCCTTGAACCCTTTATAGTTGGCCAGCCTGTCAGTGTACCAAGAAGGACGAGACCCTTGTGCCGACCAGCCTGTCTGCGTCCCACTGTGAGACCCGTACTGGACAGCCCACTGTATCGGACGGTGATTTGACTAACCTATTCAGGGACCCATGCTGACAGCATCACTGAATCAAATCCTTTATGGGCTGTTGATAGCACACTGGACCCAAAACTATTTCCACAAGACACCCCTGTGTCTTGTAGGACCCAAATCACAAGATGCCCCCTGCTTAGTTATAACAGTCGGTCACTGACACCAAAATCACAAGACCAAAATCCTTAATGTAACAAGCCACAAAACAAATCAGTTACCAACAAGATCGAAAGCCATTTCCACAAGATACCCCCTGCGTCTTGCAGAACCCAAACCACAGGAAGACCCCTGCTTCTTGTGGCTGTATACCAGTAAATTCCAAAACCTTTTCTACAAGATGCCCACTGCGTCTTGCAGGACCAAAACCACAAGAAGCCCCCTGCTTCTTGTGGGTGTATACCAAATGGAGGCTAGCAGCCAGGTATACGCCTTTACCCACAAGATTTCCTATCTCGATTTATGGAAGGCTTCAAAACCTTGTGCACGCTCACCAAACCAACCCAATTACCAAATTAGTCTTTATGCAAGATGCCCCTGCACCTTACAGACTATACAAAAGAAAAGAATACCTTTTATGAAGATGGTCCTTGTCTGCTCCTGCAGTGATCTGGAT
Source organism: Pezoporus wallicus (assembly GCF_028554395.1). Taxonomy (NCBI): domain Eukaryota; kingdom Metazoa; phylum Chordata; class Aves; order Psittaciformes; family Psittacidae; genus Pezoporus; species Pezoporus wallicus. The sequence goes on from NW_026641651.1 coordinate 66,337, forward strand.
GAGTTGAGGGGTCCCTCTGGGAAAAACTCCTGAGGGCCCTAGGGAGCCCTGTCCTCAGCAGGTCCTGCAACTGCGCAGAAAGTGTCCCATCTGGGGTGCCAAATTATTCGGAGAAAACTCCAGGAACAAACTCGCCAACAAAGTTTTCAAGCTGACAAGCAGGTATTCTTTATTGCGGCATCAGGAGACAGAGGGGATAGCTCCACCTAATGTGTGTCCCTGTGTTGCTGCACAAGCCATCCTTTTATAGCCACTGGGCATACATACATATTCATGAGGCTACATATGGATTACATAATTTTACAGAAAGTTCCCCGCATGCATACAGAATTGTGGTAATGGTCTCTTAGGGTCATTTACTTCTTCCAACAATCTTCATCACATCTGGCCACCTTTGGAGCACCAGCAGTAGATGCTTATACCAGCTTAATTGGTTTGTTAGCACCAGAGACATAATAATCCTCCTGTCCTCCTACTTACCAGTTAGTTTAACTGTAGCCCATCCTGGACACCTGCCATTCCCAGATACTCCTTATCCCTGTGTCCTGTTCTTCTAGACTGTTTTTCTTAAAACTATGTCAACTATAACGATTTATCTTGTACAAGAATTCTCAGTATATTCTCTAGCTATAGTCTACTTTTTTTTCTGTGTATCATGCACCTCAGTAATTTTCCATTGCTACTGTTACAAAGCCATCAAACTTAACACTGCTTAAAACTGATTCTAAAGGTTTATACATTTCATTTTGTAATTTTGCGCTCCCCCTTGTCTCAAAACAAAACAAAAAAACCACACCCCAAAACAAAACAAAAAAACCCACAGAAAGCAAAGAACTCCTGGCACCTCTTCATGCAAATCAAGCTAAGAGAACATACATGTGTTCACAACTGAACATTTATATTTCTCAATTTATTTCCTAGTAATAAAAATTTAAAGCAGCCTTCCAATATCTGAACGGGGCCTACAAGGATGCTGGAGGGGGACTCTTCATCAGGGATTGTAGCGATAGGAGAAGGGGCAATAGGTTAAAAATTAATCAGGGGAAGTTCAGTGTGGAGACAGTGTTCTCACAGGAGAATGGATATTTGGTACGTGAACTCTGAATAATCCCAAAAGATACAGCAAGACCATGAGAAGCCCGAGGAAGCTTGAGCAAGCAAGATAAAAAGAAGCTGGAATTCACCGAGTTATGAGAACTGTGGACTGTTGGCAAGCTTTCGAAGTCAAGTTCTCACACCTATGCTTAGCCAATTATATGTTAGCCGCTAAGGGTCTTCAAGATATGTATCCAATCATAATATGCCAAATCACTGTAAGTGCATGTAAGAAATAGTATATAAGGAGTTATGGCTTTGTAAAAAAAGGCTTTTGTCTGATTATATTGATCTCTGACTGAGTCCACATTTTTTCTGCGGTGGTTCAGGTTGGATATAAGGAAGAAATTCTTTACTGTGAGGGTGCTGAGGCACTGGGACTGGTTGCCCAAAGATGTGGTAAATGCTCCATCCCTGGCAGTTTTCAAGGCTAGGTTGGACATTGGGCAACATGGTCTACTGTGAGGTGTTCCTGCCCATGGCAGGGGGCAGGAACTAGATGATCTTAAGGTCCTTTCCAACCCTAACTATTCTATGATTCTGTGATTCTAAGTGATACCCTGTCAGTCATAACCCCTGTCATAAAAGATGCTTTATATCAGCATCTTGCTTACCCAGGTAGGATGATACCTATTGCTTCTGTAAGCAAAAGATTGCAGTATGTAGCTAAATTAAAAATTGCATCAGAGCTTGCAACTTACAGGCACTGGAGATATATTTTTTCTTCTAACACCTGGTGATTCAGATTTAATTGTCCTAAGTGATGATGACGAGTTACTAGAAAGATGACTATGTCTTCTTTTCTGTGTAGGTGAAGTAGCAGTGCTTTGTCCTTCAGCCTGAGGCTCTAGAGAGAGTTTGTTCATTTCCAAGCCGTTTCCTTTCCCAGGAATAGGTTTCACCACCTTGCAGGAATTAAACCATGCTAGAGTTACAAATTGATCATTTTACATTAAAGCACATTAAAGCAAAACAAATTTATCAAATTTGCTAACATTATAATCAAGCTTTTATTTAGACATGCAAAGCTTTCATATTCCTGAGGTACTGATATTAACATGTAATAGGGTCTATCATCTTGTTAATCTATACCCAACACAGAAGCAAAAACCATTTTTCCTGTCCATTTGTGCCACATGTTAGAGCTGTAGCAGCAACTGATTTGAGTCTCAGAGCACTTCTGCAATTGCCATTCATGGCATCTCAGAGGATAGCAATTCTCCCATTTGGATAGTAGGAACCAAAATATTTTTTTTCTACAGATGCTGACTGCTTATTTAAGAGCCATAACATTGGATCCATCTGCTACATACAGTATCAGTTGATAAATACTAGGATTTCTATTTCTACAGCACAATATGAATGGTTGCTGCAAAGTAAAATTGTGTTAAACCTGAAGGCAATACAGCAAAAATAAGGTGTGCTGTGCCCTATAAGAACCACAGCCAGCTTTTCTGCCTGCAATACAAGTAAAACAGCTACACAGCATCTGGTATCTGGGCTAATCACTGTGCACAGTGTTGCACTACCTGAAAAGACATGTGATCAAGAAGAGTGATCTTACACTACTAATACAGTGCTTTGTTGCATAAACACTGAATTTTGACACCAAGATATGGAATATTTCAAGACAACTTGCAGCTGCTTGCCCCTTAGGTTTACGTAATGCATGAGAAGAGTAAGGCCCCATGTCTTAGAGGCTTGGCTCAAAACCAGAGGGAAGCTCCAAGTAATACTTGAAATTAACAGAACAGACTTCTCCCATAAAGTTGCAGAGTTGCAGAAGTCTCAAATTTCCGAAAAAAAAAAAAAAGGGGGGGGGGGGGGGGTCCCTGCTTTGGGGAAAGCATTACAGTAATGTAATTACTGCAATTACTGCTTTTTTCTTTCCTGGAAGATCAAAATGTAAATTCATGTGCCTAAGGACAAGTTAGTTATCATTTGCTAGGGCTTGAAAAAGTTTAAATGTAAAATGGTAATGACTGAGAATCTGGAGCATCAAAAGTTGCATTAGAAAAAAACAGAACCCTCAAGGGAAGTGAGCTGAGCAGAGAACCATAATTTCAAGCTATGCACTAATCAAGATGCATTTAGAATTTTTTTCGAGTAAGAACTGTCTTTTATTATTCAAGGTATTGCTTTTTTGGTGCATTTTCAGTATTTTCAATGGTCTTATGAAAGAAACTTACCAACATAACCCTTATTTCTGTTCTAGGAAAGCTGCCCCCAAACACTTGTTTACTGCATTAGATGATCTTAGCTTTAAATTTGCACTCCCATCAAGTGTTACACAGGAGTCACACTGATCAGTGCAACTACACTTATGCATAGCTAGTTGCTATTATTAACCATGATTATACGGAATATGCTAGTGTTAGAATCACAACTGTTTAATAAAATAATGAAATCTCTTGAAATTACTTTTGAGCCATTTATAAAAAAGCATTACCGAAAAAGTCTAATAGGAATACTCTGGCATCAAAGTTTCAGCAGAGTTCAAACTTATGTGAAGGAGTTACTTGGATTTGATTTTTCTGGTTCTAATAAGCTTGCAGTTTGTATATTCATCTAGCAAAAAATTCACGTGTCGTGGTTTAAGTCCTGTTAGCAAGCCACGCAGTTTCTCTCTCCCCCCTCTTTCTTCCCTACCCCTTCCCCCCCCCCCCCCAGAGGGATGGGGAGGAGAATCGAAAGAATGTAACTCCCATGGGTTGAGACAAGAACAGTCCAGCACAGTCCAGCAACCAAAGTACAACACAAATCACTACTGCTACCACCAATAATAATACTGATAACAGAAATAACAAGGGAAGAGAATACGATACCACCCGCCAAAACAAACCCAACCAAGCAGTGAGTGCCCTTCCGGGTAACTCCCAGTTACATCCTGGGCATGACGTGCTGTAGTATGGAATACCTCTTTGGCTAGCTTGGGTCAGGTGCCCTGTCTCTGCTTCCTCCAGGCTTCCCCTACTCCCTGGCAGATCATGAGACTCAGAAAGTCCTTGGCCAGACCAAACATTTGAGCAATAGATAAAAACATCAGTGTTATTAGCGCTGTTCCCAGGCCAAAAGTCAACAACACAGCACTGCATCAGCTACTAAGGAGAAAAAATGAGTGCTACTGCTGAACTCAGGACAACATGTGAAACATAAAAAAAAATTAACAAACTAGGGAAATGCAAGCTCATGGAACCCTAAATAATGGAGTACAAAGCACTACAGGACAGTTTTATACTCAAATGTATTTTTTTACACAATTGTCATGGTTTAAACCCAGTCAGGTAACTCGTTCACTCACTCCCCCCCTTCTTTTCCCTCTCCCTACTCCCAGAGGGACAGAGAGGAGAATCGAAAAGAACGCAACTCCCACCGGTTGAGATAAGAACAGTTTAGTAACTAAGGTATAACACAAACCACTACTGCTACTACCAATAATAACAATGATAAAGGAAATAACAAGGGAAGAGAATACATCACCTCACCACCAGCCAACTGATAACTCGCCCCCCAAGCCCGACCAAGCACCGACCCATACCTCCTCCAACCCTGCAGTCTCCCAGCCCTTCCGGCTAACTCCCAGCTACCTCCTGGGCATGATGTGCTGTGGTATGGAATACCTCTTTTGTCAGTTTGGGTCAGGTGTCCTGTCTCTGCTTCCTCCTGGCTTCCCCTCCTCCCTGGCAGAGCATGAGGCTCACAAAGTCCTTGGCCAAACCAAAACATCGCTATCAGCTCTGTTCCCAGGCCAAAAGTCAAAACACTGCACTGCACCAGCTACCAAGAAGGAGAAACATGACTGCTACTGCTGAACCCAGGACAATAATGAACATTAGAGGGGAGTGTTGCCACAGCAGCATCTTATACTACTACAGTACTTATACACTACAGTATCTTTTACTGATTGCAGCACAGCAATACGCCTTTTTTAAAAATAGAAACTTAATAAATGCATACACTTCATAAAGTCAACCACAATTTCCTGTTAAACAGCTAATTAAAAAAATAAGAGGTTCACAATTAAGAGTCTGCAAATTGTTAAGAATAAAGAGGTTTTTAAAAGAAAGTAAGTTAAGGGATTTTTTATTTGCAATAGTTTCAATGGGTTCAATGGTTCTCAAGGGCACTAGCCTTATTTTCACAATTTCTGTGTCTAATTTAAACATACTGTGTATTAGTTTATGAGTGATGACTCAGAAGCACTTCAAGTCAGCTATAATAGCAAAACTCACAGCAAGTTCATATCTGTGAAGTGAAAGTATAATCCATCTGGGCTTGTGCTTTTTTGACCTAAAGCAAAGTAGTTTGATTGCTGGCAACAACAGTGCAGCAAAAAGTACTGTCAGACACTGAAAAAAAAAATGTGAACAGTCTGGAAGATTTCCTGATTCTCCTGAATTATCTGCTAAATCACCAAGAAAACTACATTCTTAAGCAGCGGTACATGATCCCCTTCTAACTTCTTGAAGTTAGCCATATAAAAATAAGCAAGCTTGATTAAGCCAACTCTTACGATAAAATTGTTTCAAAAATAAAATCACAATTTAAAGTGGAAGATAAGGCTATATAAAAATTTACTTACAGTGAGAAGCAATTGCATATTTACATCAGCTGCTTTCACGCATCCAGTCTTCAATTTCTAAAATTTTTAGCTATGCAGTTAAAACTACATTTATGTATTGTATGATGACCTACAACATATTACCTACAATGTTCACTGCAATAAGATGTTAAAATTACAATGCCTATCAGCCATGCATTACTAAAGTTCATTTATCACAAATCCTTACTTAGAAAAAATGAGAAGTTTTCACTGGTCAGAAGGAGTAGTTGTGTCGGATTTGGGTTTTTTCTCTCATTGTAGACACCAAGGAAACAATGTATTCTGAGAAAGGAAATAGCACTTCCTGTTCAGTAACAAAATGTAATAAGCAGATGGATATTGTAAACAAAATTCATTTTCTTTCAAGCAACATCTAAAACTACTGTTAATAACCAAATTTAGACACTCAGAACTGTCTAGCAATTAAAGACTTAAATGCTTACAACTAGAAAAACAATCCACCTAAGACTTAATGTTTTTTTCAGAGGTTAAGCATTAATTCTTGCTTAACTTCAAGATTAATGGGACAAGTTACTTTTGTCCCAACACTAAATTTCATATTATTGCTTTCTAGAAAGAGACAAAACCTAGCTGTGCTTCATTAAAAAGAAAGACATTACATCAGCAGGTAGAGTTCAAATAGAGAACATGCCTAAAAGCTTAAAATAGGGGAAAAAAAAACTGTCTAAAAAGGGCTGAATTTACACTTTTTCCCTCAGTTAAAAAAAACCAAACCGATAGTTCAAACAAAAATCTTTGTCTGTATAGGAACAGTACAGCACTAAAATAATACAGGTGCTAGCTAAAAACAGAGTTACTCTGGGTTTTATTATTTATTCCATGGCATGAACCATGTCAGTTGCATGAACACTTTGTATACAAGACAGAAAACACTATCCCAGTAGTGAAAGAATAACACAGCATTTCATATGTTCATATAACCATGATTAACATCCCAGCTGAAATAAAAAAATAATAAAAAAAAGGCCCGTGGACTTGAATTGCAATATGACAGTGAAGGCTTCACAATCTGTACTTGTTCTCTAAAAAGCAGAAGCAACTATCTTCCTCACATGACAACAAAATTGATCCACTCTTGCCTGCACAAAGAATTCTTGTGCTTTTCCTCCACACAGGTGGGAAAGACCAACCAAGTCTGAAAGCTTTTGCTTAGTAAGCTAGTTATCTTTTTTTAGAATTTAATTATTGGGTGCATTTTTATAGAACACAGTTTCTGAAGCACTCAAAAAAAACCTTCCTATTTTAACTCAAGCTTGGCTAAAACTATAGTATATTAAATATTCGTAAACTGTTGGATCTGTGGAAAAAATATTTTTATTGTGAATGTACAGTTTCCTACATACTGCAGGAGATCCTCATTTTGTAGCCTAAGCCTACAGGTTTTGTTTATTTTTACATCTGAAGCAAAACCCCTCATCTATTCTAGTCAAGCTGAAGTTACCTACATGACAACAGTTCGGTTGTCAGTCTGCATGTTACTGTACCTCAGCACAAAAATAAAACAAAACCAAATAGCCCAGAGTGTACTCAATCCTGCCTTGATCCTGATTTTCACACAACAAAAACTATTCCTGAGTCAAAATATTGATGTGCTAGCTTGGACCAGGGAGCCTGACATTTCTCAAAATCCTCCTGCTTTGTCAGGAAGCAACGATTTTGCTCTTAAACATTTCAGCTTTTCATGAATCAAGCAAAAAGGACACAAGGCTTTTTTTCAGATAAAATTTAACTTCTAACCTACCCCCCCCTCCCCAAATAGCAGTATTAAGAATCTTTTAAATTCTTTTAATTATTAGTTTTAAACCATCAGATATTAGCTCCCATCTTATTAGTTGAGAAAATCTAAGAAATGGACTCAAATTGTAATTCTAAAGTACTGAGAAAGCTCAATAGTGTGATGACTATTATTTTTTATGAATAAGCTTAGTGGTCTGCACATGAATAATTGCATTGCTCACTCTGAACTATTTGCTTCATGAACTATAAAGCTAAATACACTAGAATTAATGCCAACAGGGAAACACCAGTGAAACACTCCAAAGGAATTAAGAGGTGTTTCTCTAAGAAGGTGACAAGACTGACAACCCAGCTGAAGTGCCTCTACACCAATGCACACAGCATAGGCAACAAATGGCAGGAGTTGGAAGCCACCAGTAAGATGGAAAGCTATGACCTGGTGGCCATTACTGAAATGTGCTGGGATGGATTCCATGACTGGAGTGTGGCTATCAATGGCGACAGGCTGTTCAGAAGAGACAGGCGAGGAAGGAAGGGTGGATGGGTTGTCCTCTACATCAAGAGATGGGCAGAGCACAAAGAGTTGTTTCTGAAGAAGAGCCATGAGCAGGTTGAAAGCTGGTGGGTAAGAATTGGGGACCAAGGAAACAAAGGAAACCTGGTGACTGGTGTCTACTACAGGCTGCCCAATCAGGGGGAGACTGTTGATGAAGATTTCTTACTCCAGCTACAGGAGGCATCACGCTTGCAGTCTCTTGAACTGCTAGGGGACTTCAACCACCATGACATCTGCTGGAAAAGTAGCATGGTGAGCTGTAGGCAATCCAGGAGACTCCAGTGCATTGAGGATAACTTCTTAAGCCAGGTAATAGACAGCCCTACCAGGGGGGATGCGATACTGGACCTGATGGTCACCAGTGTGAGTGAGGTAAACGGTGACATCAAGATTGGAGGCAGCCTGGGCTGCAGTGATCATGCACTGCTGGAATTTGCAGTCCTGAGGGAGGTGGGACATACAAAGAGTATAGTCAGGATGCTGAATTTTAAGAAATCCAACTTCTAGCTCTTTAAGGAGTTAGTCAATAGGACTAACCTGGAAAACCTCAACCTGGAAAACTGCCCTCACAGACAAGGGAGCAGAACAGAGCTGGAAGATCTTTAAGGACACTTTCCATAGATCACAAGATCTCATGATCCCCAGGTGTAAGATATAGAGTAAGGAAGGCAAGAGACTGTCACGGCTGAGTTGAGACCTGCTAGTCAAACTAGAGGGCAAGAAGGAAAAGGACAGGCATTGGAAGCAGGGACAGATATCCTGGGAAGGACATAGGGACACTGACTGGTTGTACAGAGATGGGGTCAGGAAGGCCAAGATGCAGGTGGAGCTGAACCTTGCAAGGGATGGAAAAGAACAACAAGGGCTTCTACAGGTATGTCAACCAGAAGAGGAAGGTCTAAGAAAGTGTGCCCCACCCACCCCCCACCACCCCCACCACATTCAATTAATAATCTATATTTTAAAATTTAGCAATGTTTTTTTTTTTATTCCCTTTGATCTTCTAATTTTAAGGGATATTGTTTTATTCTAATTGGGAAGGCCCCCCTTTTTTATTTTCACTTTAACAGGCAAAGCATTTTTCTCCTTACCTGGAACTTCAGATGCCCATACTCCCACATATACCTGATTAAGGATTTCTTCTATTTCAGGGAGGTCCTCCTGTTTGCTTTTCTGCTGAATTAAAGAAAAACTCAAAACTGCAATTAATTGATTGTTTTTAGCTCTAAATTCCATTTATTTTTCCTTCTTTAAATGTTGCTTCTTGCCCTAATAAAGATTTTAGAGAATTTGGCATGCATAAAAATTTATGCATTCCTATTTGTTTTCCCAATTTGTACTTTAGAGGTTTCAGACAGAATGCCTTTTTTTTTTTTTTTTGCACTCCTCGGCTCTGGCGTCCATCCTGGCTCTTCTGCCGGTGGAGTACCGGGAGCTGAATCGTTTTTTTTTTGCCAAAGTCGCTCAACCTGCTTTGCACTGCTACGAACACCGGCCTGCTCAGCAGCAGCTATAAATGACTGCCTGCTCCGCTGCAGCTACAGCTGCTTGCCTGCTTCAGCAGCAACCATAAATACCTGCCGGCAACCACACTTTTGTATTAACCCTTTCTTGCCCGAAATGTTAAACTGCTACCAGTTGAAAACTTTTACATGAACCCTACAACAAAAAAATACACAGAACACCATCTGCCCTCAACACACGCACACACACATGTATGGGATCCCAGAAGCACACTCCACATAACTACAATATTTGAAGCACAAAATCCAGACAATCATTACTCCCACTACACAGTCCCACATACAGAACGTGGCACAAGGACCCTGTGAAGACTATCAGGAAACCAGCTCCGAGAAGCATCACCGCAGTGCAAGATGGCAGGCTCAACCTTAGCGGGTGTCCCCGCAGAGGCTCTGCCCCCCCCACATCGCATGAGGCTTGGGCTTTTATCCTAACCAAAATGCACACTCATTCCGACACAGGTGGCCAGCCTACGTTGGAAGAAGTGGCCAGCAATATCTATAAAGGTCTCCAAAGGTCGATAGAAACTTGGACATACTTATATTTACCAACTTCTAGTACATGGGTATCACAGACAGACTGTATCAATTGAGTTGTATATGGGGTCCAGAGTCCATGGTCTGCCACAGTCTGCCCAATACCCCTGATAAGAGCATACGGGAGACCTTCTCACCGTGGGTCTTGATCCAGCACATACGCCACCAGGAAAGCACCCAATACGCCTGCATCCCCCACTGGTCTCGCTTCTCCCTTTACAGCGGTGCATTTATCATGAGGATCTGGGGGATATAAATCAGGCTCTTTTTCCAGATCAATAGGCTCCAGTTCAAAAGAACCATCCAGGTCAGCATCAGAATTATCAGGCATCAGAACCTCAGGAGCAGCAACAGCAGTCTGATGAACGTGCACAGGCCCCTTCCAGGGGTCAATAGGGCCTGAGTTAAAAGGATCATCTTCATCTCTATCCTCAGTCTTCGCAGCCATGGCGGCAACCAGCAGAGGTTGGTGGTGGGGTGGGGGGGGTGAGGGGGGTAGGGGAATGACGACTGAGCTCCACGATCTCATTTTTTGACTTTAACGTCTCTAAAATAGATCTCCAAATGACTAACAAATTTTTCACAGTGTCATTGCCTTTTGTAACTGCATCCCACAATTTAACTCCTGCACCATTGCACAAAGAGACCTCAAACACGGTAGACTCATCAGTCTCTGGATAACGCGTCTTCAACTATTTCAACATTAAATTTAAGTCTGTCTCTTTAAAGGTTACTCCCTTCACCTTAAGAAGGACTGAAAACATCCAAAAAACAGAGGTTTCTTCCTTAGCGATTTTTTCCCAAGTCCCAAACTCAAAGGCTTCATTAACCCCCTGGATCAGCTCGTTTTCTTTACTGCAGAGCAATAGTCTTTTTGACAGATTGTCATACTCTATCCCTCTCGCTGAGAGGATATGCTGGAAGAGATTGAGGATGGCCGTTTCTTCTTTCCTTAATTGATTCCCCATCCTAATTCTCTTCCAGACCCATCGGCTGTGGAGACAGTGTTCTCACAGGAGAATGGATAATTGGTACATAAACTGAATAATCCTGAAAGATACAGCAAGGCCGTGAGAGGCCCAAGGAAGCTTAAGCAAGCAAGATAAGAAGAAGCTGGAATTCACTGAGTTAATGAAAACTGTGGACTGTTGGCAAGCTTTCGAGGTCAAGTTCTCACACCTGTGCTTAACCAATTATATGTTAGTCACTAAGGGTCTTCAAGACATGTATCCAATCATAATATGCCAAATCACTGTAACTGCATGTAAGAAATAGTATATAAGGAGTTAAGGCTTTGTAATAAATATGGCAATTGCTTGATCACATTGATCGTCTTTGCATTGTCTGTGACTCCCGCGTCAACAAGTGGAGCCCGAACAGGGACCCTCCGATCGGGTACTCGACAAAGACGAGTTTGAAGGTCCGACAAAAAGGAGGGGGTGGAGAGACAGCCGAAATTCAGCGCTGCCCTGGCACTGGGAAGTCAGACGTCTGCAAAACTTCGGGAATCTCGCCCTGATCAGGTGAGTGACCGGGGAGGAGATGGGGCACTTGCTATCCAAAGAGGAACAGGCGGTGGTGAAGCTCCTCCAACACATTCTCTCTAAGAGAGGACTGCAATATGATGGCTGTTAAAGTGGTCCCATGATCGCGAGGTTAGTAAAGGGACCAAAGATGCACAGAAACACTCTACACTTTGGAGATAGGTGTTTGAGACTTTGAAAGAGATGAAATTGGAAAGGGCGGCGGTAGCTTCTGTATTTGCCGCCACAGCTCCAGAAGGGGCTGTCTCCCCTAACCCCCATCATAGTGCTGCGGCTATGACTTTTGCACCCCCTGTGGTACCTGGAACGGCGCCGAAAAAATCAACGCCCCGAGCCGATGAAAGCAAGAGCCAGGTCCACAGACGGCCACATACCGAACAAGAGACACCTGACAAGAAAGACTTAGATGCGAACACCGGAGACCCTGAGTTCGACCCAGGATCAGACTCCGAGTCCCCTGAATCCGAGCCAGATTTATATCCTCTGCTTCCAGACTCTGACTCGTCGTCTCCCGGGTCCGTCTGCTCAGCTCATCAGCAACTACTTACTGGCCTTGGAGACGCTCAGCTGCAACAATTGATGAAAAA
>NW_026641652.1:0-787 GCF_028554395.1 Pezoporus wallicus
GAATCCGAATTCTCAGGTGGTGTCGCTCAGCTGCCCAGCAGCACAGTGAGTACAGCACGAACGTTTGGCCTCTGCTCCCACAGCAGAAGAGCCAGGATTGAAAGCTGGTGCTGGACCTGTTCAGCACACAATCCCATTTACATTGGTGCCTCCATCGTTGCTTTCACTGCTCACTTTCATACAGGAAAAGCATTTGAATGGAATCAGTCCAGAGCCTGCTCTCTGCTGCGCAGCAACACAGTCAGCACAGAATGAACAGTGGCATCTGCTCACACGGCAGAAGGAGCAGCAGGGAAAGCTAGTGCTCTGCTTCTTCAGCACACAAGCAGCTTTGCAACGGGGTCACCATCATTGCAGTCTCTCCTCGGTTTCATACCTAAAAGTCCATTTGAATCCAAATTCTCAGGTGGTGTCTCTCAGCTGCCCAGCAGCACAGTGAGTACAGCACGAACGTTTGGCCTCTGCTCCCACAGCAGAAGAGCCAGGATTGAAAGCTGGTGCTGGACCTGTTCAGCACACAATCCCCTTTACATTGGTGCCTCCATCGTTGCTTTCACTGCTAACACTCATACAGGAAAAGCATTTGAATGGAATCAGTCCAGAGCCTGCTCCCTGCTGGCAGCAACACAGCACAGAATGAACAGTGGCATCTGCTCACACGGCAGAAGGACCAGCAGGGAAAGCTAGTGCTGTGTCTCTTCAGCACACAAGCAGCTTTGCAACGGGGTCACCATCATTGCAGTCTCTCCTCGGTTTCATACCTAAATGTCCATTTGAATCCAAATTC
>NW_026641653.1:0-774 GCF_028554395.1 Pezoporus wallicus
TATAGGGGTGATGGGGATGGGGTAAGGGGGGCAATGGGGGAGCTATAGGGGTGATGGGGATGGGGTAAGGGGGGCAATGGGGGAGCTATAGGGGCTATAGGGGTGATGGGGATGGGGTAAGGGGGGCAATGGGGGAGCTATAGGGGTGATGGGGATGGGGTAAGGGGGGCAATGGGGGAGCTATAGGGGTGATGGGGATGGGGTAAGGGGGGGCAATGGGGGAGCTATAGGGGTGATGGGGATGGGGTAAGGGGGGCAATGGGGGAGCTATAGGGGTGATGGGGATGGGGTAAGGGGGGGCAATGGGGGGCAATGGGGGGCTATAGGGGTGATGGGGATGGGATGGGGGGCAATGGGGGGCTATAGGGGTGATGGGGAGGAGGGGTAAGGGGGGCAATGGGGGAGCTATAGGGGCTATAGAGGTGATGGAGACCCCATAGAGGTAGGGTAAGGGGGGCAATGGGGGAGCTATAGGGGCTATAGAGGTGATGGAGACCCCATGATGTAGGGTAAGGGGGCAATGGGGGATAGGGGCTGATAGGGGCTATAGAGGTGATGGGGTCAAGGGGACCCCATGGGGCTGCAATGGGGGAAGTTGGGGGCTGATTCAATGGGGACCCCATAGAGCTGGGATAGGGGGGAGCAATGAGGGCCATGAGGGGCTTTGGGGGGCTATGGGGGTGATGGGGGTCAAGGGGACCCCATGGAGCTGCAATAGGGGGTAATGAGGGGCTTTGGGGGGCCATGGGGCTGATGGGGTCAATGGGGACCCCA
>NW_026641654.1:0-7696 GCF_028554395.1 Pezoporus wallicus
TCTCTATGGGTCTCTCTTGGTCTCTATGCGTCTCTGTGGGGTCCCTATGGGTCTCTATGGTGTCTCTATGGCATCTCTATGGGTCTCTATGGGTCGCTCTGGCGTCCCTATGGGTCTCTATGGGTTGCTATGGGGTCCCTATGGGTCTCTATGAGTCTCCATGGGGTCTCTATGGGGTCTCTATGGGTCTCTATGGGGTCTCTATGAGGTCTCTATGGGGACTCTATAGGTCTCTATGGGTCTCTATGGGGCAGAACCCTCACCCCTCCTCCCCCCCCATCTCTGCCCCATAGATTGGCTTCTTCCGGCGCCGCTACAAGGAGTTAATGGAGACCCCCACGGGGGACCCCCAATAGACCCCATCTATGGGGCAGCTATGGGGCTGGGGGGGGGGGGAGTGAGTCAGTGCCCCACATCCTGCCCCACATCGGTGGCAATGCATCGAGTTCAATACAGACCGTGGTTCTCTATGGGGCAGGCTGTGGCCTCTATGGGGCTCTGTGGGGCGGGATATGGGGGCTATGGGGCTCTATGGGGCAGGTTATGGGCCCTATGGGTCTCTATGGGGCAGGTTATGGGCCCTATGGGTCTCTGTGGGTCAGGATATGGGCTCTAAGGGCAGCATATAGCCTCTATGGGGTTTTATGGGGCGGGATATGGGCCCTATGGTGCTCTATGGGGCAGGTTATGGGCATTATGGGTCTCTATGGGGCAGGATATGGGCGCTAAGGGGCAGGATATGGGGCCTATGGGTCTCTATGGGGCAGGTCATGGGCCCTATGGGTCTCTATGGGGCAGGGTATGGGCTCTAACGGGCAGGATATGGCACCTATGGGGCACTATGGGGCAGAATATGGGGCCTATGGGGCTCTATGCGGTGGGATATGGGGCTCTATGGGGCTCTATGGGGTTCTATGGGGTTCTATGGGGCCCTGTGTGGAGGGATAGGGGCCTTATGGGGCTCTATGCAGCAGGACAGGGGCTCTATGGGGTCTCTATGAGGTATCTATAGGGTCCCTATGGGGTTTCTATGGGTCTCTATGGGTCCCTATGGGGTCTCTATGGGTCTCTATGGGGTCTCTATGGGTCTCTATGGGGTCCCTATGGGGTCTCTAAGGGTCTCTATGGGTCCCTATGGGTCTCTATGGGGTCTCAATGGGTCTCTATGGGTCCCCATGGGGTCCCTATGGGGTCTCTATGGGTCTCTATGGGTCTCTATGGGGTCTCTATGGGTCCCTATGGGTCCCTATGGGGTCTCTATGGGTCTCTATGGGGTCTCTATGGGTCTCTATGGGTCCCTATGGGGTCTCTATGGGTCTCTATGGGGTCCCTATGGGGTCTCTAAGGGTCTCTATGGGGTCTCTATGGGTCTCTATGGGTCCCTATGGGGCTCTATGGGTCTCTATGGGGTCCCTATGGGGTCTCTAAGGGTCTCTATGGGGTCTCAATGGGTCCCTATGGGTCTCTATGGGTCTCTATGGGTCTCTATGGGGTCTCAATGGGTCATTATGGGTCCCCATGGGGTCCCTATGGGGTCTCTATGGGTCTCTATGGGTCCCTATGGATCCCTATGGGTCTCTATGGGGTCTCAATGGGTCATTATGGGTCCCCATGGGGTCCCTATGGGGTCTCAATGGGTCTCTATGGGTCTCTATGGGTCCCTATGGATCCCTATGGGTCCCTATGGGGTCTCTATGGGGCGGCTGATTGCGGCCGCGGCCCCTTTAAGGCGCGGCCGGAAGCGGCCGGCGCCCGTTGATGACGCCACTTCCGGCCGGAAGCGCCGCCTCGGCCGAGCGCGGATCGGGAGGCCGCGGGTGAGGAGCGGCTCATTTGCATATGTTAATGAGGGCGGGAAGCATTAATTGGGGTCAATGGGGGTCAATGGGGGTCCATAGGGGTGAATTGGGCTGTTAATTAGGGGTTAATGAGGGGTTAATGGGGGCATTAATGGTTATTAATGAGCTAATGAGGGCTCATTAATTAAGGAGGGCTAATTGGGGGTAATAAGGGGTCAATTAGGGTTAATGGGGGTTAATGAGAGCTTAACTAGGGTTTAATAAGGGTCAATTAGGGCTTAATTAGGGTTAATGGGGTTTAATAAGGGTCAGTTAGGGGTTAATTAAGGGTTAATGACGGGTTAATGGGGGCATTAATGGTTATTAATGGGCTAATGAGGGCTCATTAATTAAGGAGGTATAAGTGGGGATTAATTGGGGTTAATAAGGGGTCAAGTAGGGTCAATGGTGGTTAATGAGGGGTTAATTAGGGTATAATAAGGGTCAATTAGGGGTTAATGGGGGCATTAATGGTTATTAATGGGCTAATGAGGGCTCATTAATTAAAGAGGGCTAAGTGGGGATTAATTGGGGGGCCCATGAGCATCCATTTAGGCTGCTTAGGGGGTTAATGAGGGAGTAATGAGGGTTAATTGGGGTTAATGAGGGTTAATTGGGTTAATTAGGGGTTGATAAGGGTTAATTCGGTGTTAATAAGGAGTAATTTGCGTTAATGATGGTTTAATTAGGGTTTATGGGGGTTATTGAGAGCTATTAATGGGGGTTCATACGGATTAATAGGGTTTAATTAGGGTTAATTGAATTAATTATGGGGTTAATAAGGATTAATGGGGGTTAATTAGGGGTTAATTGGGGTTAATTTGGGGTTTATGGGGGTTAATTAGGGTTTAATAATGATTAATTGCGTTAAGTAGGATTTCTAAAGGTTAATTGGGTTTAATTAGGGTTTAATTAGCGTTAATGGGGATTAGGGTTATTGTTCTTTAGCGATAGTTATTGTTCGTTAATTAATCATTAATCATTATCAATTCATCATTAACTGTTCATTAATTACACATTAACTGATCATTATTCCTCATTAATTGCTCATTAACGATTATTAATCATTCATTAACGGGCCATTAATCTGTGTTAATGAATCGTTAATTGCTCGTTAATCGTTATGAAGAGATCATCAACCATTAATTACACATTAATTGGTAATTATTAATCCTTCATTAATGGCTGTTAATGGTCACTAATTGCTATTAATTGATCATTAATCTTTATCAATCAGCCATTAATGGTTATCAATAGATCATTAATTGCTCATTAGTGTTTATTAAGTAACCATTAATCGTTATTAATGTATCATTAACTGATCATTAATGGTTATTAATTACTCATTAATGGTTATTAATTGCTCATTAGTGGTTATTAATCCCTCATTAATTGTTATTAATTGCTCATTAATTGCCGCCAATGAAGCTGCCCAATGGCCAAGCGCTCCGTGACCTTTGCTGACCTCGAGGGGGAGGGGCTAGAGGAGGAGCCGCCCCTCCCCCCCCGCAAGAGGGTCAGTGGGGACCTATGGGGTCTCTATGGGGTCTCTATGGGGTCTCTATGGGGTCTCTATGGGTCTCTGTGGGGTCTCTATGGGTCTCTGTGGGGTCTCTGTGGGTCTCTATGGGTCTCTATGGGGTCTCTATGGGTCTCTATGGGTCTCTATGGGGTCTCTATGGGTCTCTATGGGGTCTCTATGGGTCTCTATGGGTCTCTATGGGTCTCTATGGGTCTCTATGGGGTCTCTATGGGTTTCTATGGGGTCTCTATGGGTCTCTATGGGGTCTCTATGGGTCTCTATGGGTCTCTATGGGTCGCTATGGGTCTCTATGGGGTCTCTATGGGTCTCTATGGGGTCTCTATGGGTCTCTATGGGGTCTCTATGGGTCTCTATGGGGTCTCTATGGGTCTCTATGGGTCTCTATGGGGTCTCTGTGGGTCTCTGTGGGTTGTCTATGGGGTATCTATGGGGTTTCTATGGGTCTCAATGGGTCTCAATGGGTCTCAATGGGTCTCTATGGGGTCTCTGTGGCTCTCTAAGGGGTGTCTATGGGTCTCTATGGGGTCTCTATGGGTCTCTATGGGGTCTCTATGGGTGTCTATGGGTCTCTATGTGTCTCAATGGGTCTCAATGGGTCTCTGTGGGTCTCTATGGGGCAGGCCATGAGCCGCTTCCCAGGGCAGCCCTCATTGGACAGCGATGAGGAGGAGGAGGACGAGGACGAGGCCGAAGGCAGCAGCGACTTCAACCTCTTCCTGCCCCACGGCACGTATGGGGCAGCTGTGGGGTGCCTATGGGGGTCTATGGGGTGTCTATGGGGGTCTATGGGGGTCTATGGGGTGTCTATGGGGGTCTATGGGGGTCTATGGGGTGCCTATGGGGGTCTATGGGTCTCTATGGGGTGTCTATGGGGGTCTATGGGGTGTCTATGGGGGTCTATGGGGTGTCTATGGGGGTCTATGGGTCTCTATGGGGTGTCTATGGGGGTCTATGGGGTGTCTATGGGGGTCTGCGGGGGCTCCGTTGAGGTGCTGTTTGCCATTGCAGCACTTATAGGGCAGCTGTGGGGCACTTGTGGGGCTATGGGGGGGTGTCTATGGGGCTCTGAGGGTCTCTATAGGACTCTGTGTGTCACTTATGGGTCAGTTGTGGGTTTCTGTGGGTTTCTATGGGTCCCTGTGGGTCTTGATGGGGTCTCTATGGGTCCCTATGGGTCTCTGTGGGGTCTCTATGAGTCTCTATGGGGTCTTTATGGGGTCCCTATGGGGTCTCTGTGGTTCTCTATGGGGTCTCTATGGGTCCCTATGGGTCTCTATGGGGTCTCTATGGGTCTCTATGGGTCCCTATGGGTCTCTATGGGTCCCTATGGGTCCCTATGGGTCTCTATGGGGTTTCTATGAGTCCATATGGGGTCTCTGTGGGGTCTCCATGGGTCCCTATGGGTCCCTATGGAGTCTCTATGGGTTTCTATGGGGTCTCTATGGGTCCTTATGGGTTTCTATGGGTCCCTATGGGTCTCTATGGGTCTCTGTGGGTCTCTGTGGGTCCCTGTGGGGTCTCTATGGGGTCTCTATGGGTCTCTATGGGTCTCTATGGGGTCTCTATGGGTCGATATGGGTCTCTATGGGTCTCTATGGGGTTTCTGTGAGTCCATATGGGGTCTCTATGGGGTCTCCATGGGTCTCTATGGAGTCTCTATGGGTTTCTATGGGGTCTCTATGGGTCCCTATGGGTCCCTATGGAGTCTCTATGGGTCTCTATGGGTCCCTATGGAGTCTCTATGGGTCTCTATGGGTCTCTATGGGGTCTCTATGGGTCCCTCTGTGTCTCTAACCCCTCCCCCCTCCCGCAGGCTCCGGGGGCTCCCCGGAAGGGGCGGGGCCAGAGGAGGGGGAGGGGCCCGTGACCCCGTTTGACCTCGGTCCCGAGCTGGCCGAGGGGCACTTTGACCCCCAGGGTCACTTCCTGTGGCACCCGGCCCCGCCCCCTGACCCCTGGCTCGAGGCCATCGAGGGGGTGAGGAGGGGGAGGGGGGAGGGGGGGGTGGGGGGAGGGGAATGGGGGGGAAAATGGGGGGGGGGGGGTGGGGGGGATGAAGGGGGGTTGGAGGGGGAGGGGAATGGGGGGAAAATGGGGGGGAATGGGGGGGGTTGGGGTGGGGGAGGGGGGAAGTGGGGTGGGGGATGAGGGGGGATGGAGGGGGAGGGGAATAGGGGGGAAAATGGGGGGGGATGGAAGGGAAATGGGGGGATGGGGTGGGGGATGGGGGGGATGAAGGGGGATTGGAGGGGGAGGGGAATGGGGGGGAGGGGGGAAGGGGAATGGGGGGGCAATGGGGGGGGTGGGGGGATTGGAGGGGGAGGGGAATGGGGTGGGGGAGGGGATGGGGTGGGAATGGGGCTGGGATGTGGGGGGAGGGGAATGGGGCAGGAAGTGGGGGTGGGGGAGGGGAATTGTGGAGGAAATGGGGCAAAAAGGGGGGAAAATGGGGCTGGAAACCCCATAGAACCCCTCCCCCCTCCCTCTTTTCCTTCCCCTCCCCCCATAGCTCCCCATCAAGCCCCGCCCCCCGCGCCGTGACGTCATCGCGTCCCCCCCGCCTTCCCCTCCCCCCCTCCGGGAGCTGCTGGCGGAGGCGCTGGAGCTGCTGCGGCCGGGGGAGACGGTGGGGGGCGCCCTACGGCGGCTGGGGGGGCGGGGCCAAGGGGGCAGGGGGCGGGGCCAAGCGGGGAGGGGGCGTGGCCAAAAGGAAAAGGAGGAGGAGGGGAAGGGGGGGGGGCCAAGGGGAGGAGGGGAAAAAGAAGGAGGGGGAAGGGAGGGGGAGAGGGGGGAGGGGGCGGGTCAAGAGGGAAGCCCCGCCCCCCGCCCCTCCAGAGCTGCTCCGATTGGTCGCCGTGGCCGACGGGCTGGTGGCCAGGGGGGTGTTGGGGGCCTTGGAGGAGGCCAGGGAGGGGTTGGAGGGGAGGATGAGGGAGGAAATGGGGCGGGGGGAGGGGGGATGTGGGGCGGGGGGGGAGGGGAAGGGGGGATCCCCCCCATTGCAGGGCGGAAGTGGAGCCGTGGATGTGTTCGCGGTGGGGGAGGAGGAGGAGGAAGAGGAGGAGGAGAAGGGGGAGGGGAAGGAGGAAGGTGAGGGGGGGGGGATGGGGTGGGGGAGGGGGGAAATGGGGGGGATATAGGGTAAGGTAGTGGGGGAGGGGTTTATGGGGGGGAGGGGGTTGGGGGGAAGGGGGGAAATGGTGGGGGGCTATGGGGTGGGAAATGGGGATAAAGGGGGGGAAATGGGGTGGGGGAGGGGTCTATGGGGTGGGAAATGGGGGTAAAGGGGGGGATATGTGGATAAAGGGGGGGAAATGGGGTGGGGGAGGGGTCTATGGGGTGGGAAATGGGGGTAAAGGGGGGGAAATGGGGTGGGGGAGGGGTCTATGGGGTGGGAAATGGGGGTAAGGGGGGGGAAATGGGGTGGGGGAGGGGTCTATGGGGTGGGAAATGGGGATAAAGGGGGGGAATGGGGTGGGGGAGGGGTCTATGGGGGCAGAAATGGGGTGGGGGAGGGGTCAAAGGCGGGGGCCCTATGGGGTGGGGTGGGGGAGGGGGATGTGGGTTTTTAATGGGGGGGGAGGGGTAAAAATGAATGAGTTTTTTTTTATGGGGGGGTGGGGGAGGGGCTTTGGGATCGGCCCCTCCCCCACCCCCTAAGCCCCTCCCCTCCCCCCCAGGGGAAGTGCTGTGGGAATACACGTGGGAAGAGGGGGGGGACGTCTATGGGCCCTTCAGCAGCGCCCAAATGCAGGTGAAGGGGGGCGGGGCTTAAAGGGGGAGGAGCTTAAAGGGGAGGGGCTTAAAAGGGGAGGGGCTTAAAGGGGAGGGATTGGGAGGAGCTTAAAGGGTGGGAAGGGCTTAAAGGGAAGGGGCTTAAAAGGGAGGGGTTTAAAGGGGAGGGGTTTGAAGGGGTGGGAGGGGCTTTAAAAGGGGGGTAAAGGGGGAGGGGCTTAAAGGAGGGGGTTGAAGGGGTGGGAGGGGCTTAAAGGGGGAGGAGCTTAAAAGGGGGAGGAGTAAAGGGGGATGTGGTTAAAGGGGAGGGGCTTAAAGGGGAGGGGCTTAAAGGAGAGGGGGTTAATGGGTGGGAGGGGCTTAAAGGGGGAGGGGCTTAAAAAGGGGGAGGGGTTAATGGGGTTAAAGGGGATGGGGTTAAAGGGGAGGGGCTTAAAGCGGGGAGGGGCTTAGAAGGAGGGGTTAAAGGGATGGGATGGGCTTAAAGGGGGAGGGGCTTAAAAAGGGGGGGGTTAAATGGGGCTTAAAGGGGAGGGGCCTGAAGTGTGGGAGGGGCTTAAAGAGGGAGGGGCTTAAAGAG
>NW_026641655.1:0-7923 GCF_028554395.1 Pezoporus wallicus
GGTCCCTGAGCTCTGTTTTTGGGGTCCCTGAGCTCTGTTTTGGGGTCCCTGAGCTCTGTTTTTGGGGTCCCTGAGCTCTGTTTTTGGGGTCCCTGAGCTCTGTTTTTGGGGTCCCTGAGCTCTGTTTTGGGGTCCCTGAGCTCTGTTTTGGGGTCCCTGAGCTCTGTTTTTGGGGTCCCTGAGCTCTGTTTTTGGGGTCCCCTCCCCTGTTTTGGGGTCCCTGAGCTCTGTTTTTGGGGTCCCTGAGCTCTGTTTTGGGGTCCCTGAGCTCTGTTTTTGGGGTCCCTGAGCTCTGTTTTTGGGGTCCCTGAGCTCTGTTTCGGGGTCCCTGAGCTCTGTTTTTGGGGTCCCTGAGCTCTGTTTTGGGGTCCCTGAGCTCTGTGTTTGGGGTCCCTGAGCTCTGTTTTTTTGAGGTTTTGGGGTCCCTGTCCCTGAGCTCTGTTTTTGGGCTCTGTTTTGGGGTCCCTGAGCTCTGTTTTTGGGGTCCCTGAGCTCTGTTTTTGGGGTCCCTGAGCTCTGTTTTTGGGGTCCATGAGCTCTGTTTTTGGGGTCTCTGAGCTCTGTTTTTGGGGTCTCTGAGCTCTGTTTTGGGGTCCCTGAGCTCTGTTTTTTTCTGTTTTTGGGGTCCCTGAGCTCTGTTTTTGGGGTCCCTGAGCTCTGTTTTTGGGGTCCCCTCCCCTGTTTTGGGGTCCCTGAGCTCGGTTTTTGGGGTCCCTGAGCTCTGTTTTTGGGGTCCCTGAGCTCTGTTTTGGGGTCCCTGAGCTGTTTTTGGGGTCTGTTTTTGGGGTCCCTGAGCTCTGTTTTTGGGGTCACTGAGTCCCTGAGCTGTTTTTGGGGTCCCTGAGCTCTGTTTTCGGGGTCCCTGAGCTCTGTTTTCGGGGTCCCTGAGCTCTGTTTTCGGGGTCCCTGAGCTCTGTTTTTGGGGTCCCTGAGCTCTGTTTTTGGGGTCCCTGAGCTCTGTTTTGGGGTCCCTGAGCTCTGTTTTTGGGGTCCCTGAGCTCTGTTTTTGGGGTCCCCTCCCCAGTTTTGGGGTCCCTGAGCTCTGTTTTGGGGTCCCTGAGCTCTGTTTTTGGGGTCCCTGAGCTCTGTTTTTGGGGTCCCTGAGCTCTGTTTTTGGGGTCCCTGAGCTCTGTTTTTGGGGTCCCTGAGCTCTGTTTTTGGGGTCCCTGAGCTCTGTTTTGGGGTCCCTGAGCTCTGTTTTTGAGGTCCCTGAGCTCTGTTTTTGGGGTCTCTGTTTTTGGGGTCCCTGAGCTCTGTTTTTGGGGTCCCTGAGCTCTGTTTTTGGGGTCTCTGTTTTGGGGTCCTGAGCTCTGTTTTGGGGTCCCTGAGCTCTGTTTTTGGGGTCCTCTGAGCCCTGTTTTCGGGGTCCCCTGAGCTCTGTTTTGGGGTCCCTGAGCTCTGTTTTTGGGGTCCCTGAGCTCTGTTTTTGGGGTCTCTGAGCTCTGTTTTTGGGGTCCCTGAGCTCTGTTTTTGGGGTCCCTGAGCTCTGTTTTTGGGGTCCCCTCCCCTGTTTTGGGGTCCCTGAGCTCTGTTTTTGGGGTCCCTGAGCTCTGTTTTTGGGGTCCCTGAGCTCTGTTTTCGGGGTCCCTGAGCTCTGTTTTTGGGGTCTGGTTTTGGGGTCCCTGAGCTCTGTTTTGGGGTCCCTGTTTCGGAGCTCTGTTTTTCCCTGAGCTCTGTTTTTGGGGTCCCTGAGCTCTGTTTTTGGGGTCCCTGAGCTCTGTTTTTGGGGTCCCTGAGCTCTGTTTTGGGGTCCCTGAGCTCTGTTTTTGGGGTCCCTGAGCTCTGTTTTTGGGGTCCCTGAGCTCTGTTTTGGGGTCCCTGAGCTCTGTTTTTGGGGTCCCTGAGCTCTGTTTTTGAGGTCCCTGAGCTCTGTTTTTGGGGTCCCTGAGCTCTGTTTTTGAGGTCCCTGAGCTCTGTTTCGGGGTCCCTGAGCTCTGTTTTTGGGGTCCCTGAGCTCTGTTTTTGGGGTCCCTGAGCTCTGTTTTTGGGGTCCCTGAGCTCTGTTTTTGGGGCTCTGTTTTGGGGTCCCTGAGCTCTGTTTTTGGGGTCTGAGCTCTGTTTTGGGGTCCCTGAGCTCTGTTTTTGGGGTCCCTGAGCTCTGTTTTGGGGCTCTGTTTTGGGGTCCCTGAGCTCTGTTTTGGGGTCCCTGAGCTCTGTTGTTGGGGGCTCTGAGGTCTGTTTTTGGGGTCTCTGAGCTCTGTTTTTGGGGTCTCTGAGCTCTGTTTTTGGGGTCCCTGAGCTCTGTTTTGGGGTCCCTGAGCTCTGTTTTTGGGGTCCCTGAGCTCTGTTTTTGGGGTCCCTGAGCTCTGTTTTTGAGGTCTCTGAGCTCTGTTTTTGGGGTCCCTGAGCTCTGTTTTTGGGGTCCCTGAGCTCTGTTTTCGAGGTCCCTGAGCTCTGTTTTTGGGGTCCCTGAGCTCTGTTTTTGGGGTCCCTGAGCTCTGTTTTTGGGGTCCCCTCCCCTGTTTTGGGGTCTCTGAGCTCTGTTTTTGAGGTCCCTGAGCTCTGTTTTTGAGGTCCCTGAGCTCTGTTTTCGGGGTCCCTGAGCTCTGTTTTGGGGTCTCTGAGCTCTGTTTTTGGGGTCCCTGAGCTCTGTTTTTGGGGTCCCCTCCCCTGTTTTGGGGTCTCTGAGCTCTGTTTTTGAGGTCCCTGAGCTCTGTTTTTGGGGTCCCTGAGCTCTGTTTTTGAGGTCCCTGAGCTCTGTTTTTGGGGTCTCTGAGCTCTGTTTTTGGGGTCCCTGAGCTCTGTTTTTGGGGTCTCTGAGCTCTGTTTTTGGGGTCCCTGAGCTCTGTTTTTGGGGTCCCTGAGCTCTGTTTTTGGGGTCTCTGAGCTCTGTTTTTGGGGTCCCTGAGCTCTGTTTTCGGGGTCCCTGAGCTCTGTTTTGGGGTCCCTGAGCTCTGTTTTTGGGGTCTCTGAGCTCTGTTTTTGGGGTCCCTGAGCTCTGTTTTGGGGTCCCTGAGCTCTGTTTTTGGGGTCCCTGAGCTCTGTTTTCGGGGTCCCCTCCCCTGTTTCGGGGTCCCCTCCCCTCCTCCGCAGGTGGGGACGCTGCGGTTCTGCGGCACCACGGCCTTCGCCAGCGGGCAGTGGGCAGGGGTGGAGCTGGACGAGCCCGAGGGCAAGAACGACGGGAGCGTGGGGGGGGTCCGGTACTTCATCTGCCCCCCAAAGCAGGGTACGGGGCACGGGGGGGGAGCGGGGCTCTGTGGGGCTCAGTGGGGTGGGGGCAGTGGGGCGCACTGGGCACGAGTAGCGCGGCGGGGGGGGGAGTGGGGCTCAGTGGGGCACTGGGGGGTGGGGGGAGTGGGGCTCAGTGG
This sequence comes from Pezoporus wallicus, assembly GCF_028554395.1. Taxonomy (NCBI): domain Eukaryota; kingdom Metazoa; phylum Chordata; class Aves; order Psittaciformes; family Psittacidae; genus Pezoporus; species Pezoporus wallicus. Next base: position 3,312 of record NW_026641655.1, read on the forward strand.
GGCTCAGTGGGGAGGAGTAGGGAGGAGTGGGGGGGAGTGGGGCTCAGTGGGGCACTGGGGGGTGGGGGGAGTGGGGCTCAGTGGGGCTCAGTGGGGAGGAGTGGGGGGGAGTGGGGCTCAGTGGGGCTCAGTGGGGAGGAGTAGGGAGGAGTGGGGGGGAGTGGGGCTCAGTGGGGCACTGGGGGGTGGGGGGAGTGGGGCTCAGTGGGGCAGATTAGGGAGGAGTGGGTGGGGCAGTGGGGCTCAGTGGGGAGGAGTGGGGGGGGGCAGTGGGGCTCAGTGGGGTGGGGTGGGGGGAGAGGGGCAGAGTGGGGTGGAACGGGGTGGAGGAGCAGGAGGAGTGGGGCTCAGTGGGGAGGAGTGGGGCAGACTGGACCATACTGACCTGGACTGGGACATACTGGGGTATAGTGACCTGGACTGGTCTGTACTGGTCCGTGCTGCTCCATACTGGTCCCTACTGGTCCCTACTGCTCCATACTGGTCCCTACTGCTCCATACTGGTCCCTACTGGTCCCTACTGCTCCATACTGGTCCCTACTGGTCCATACTGGTCCCTACTGGTCCATACTGGTCCCTACTGGTCCCTACTGCTCCATACTGGTCCCTACTGGTCCCTACTGCTCCCTACTGCTCCCTACTGGTCCCTACTGGTCCCTACTGGTCCATACTGGTCCATACTGGTCCCTACTGGTCCATACTGGTCCCTACTGGTCCCTACTGGTCCCTACTGGTCCCTACTGCTCCATACTGGTCCCTACTGGTCCCTACTGGTCCATACTGGTCCATACTGGTCCCTACTGGTCCCTACTGGTCCATACTGGTCCCTACTGGTCCCTACTGCTCCATACTGGTCCCTACTGGTCCATACTGGTCCCTACTGGTCCCTACTGGTCCATACTGGTCCCTACTGCTCCATACTGGTCCCTACTGGTCCCTACTGGTCCCTACTGCTCCATACTGGTCCCTACTGGTCCATACTGGTCCATACTGGTCCCTACTGGTCCATACTGGTCTGTACTGGTCCCTACTGGTCCATACTGGTCCCTACTGCTCCATACTGGTCCCTACTGGTCCATACTGGTCCCTACTGGTCCATACTGGTCCATACTGGTCCCTACTGGTCCCTACTGGTCCATACTGGTCCCTACTGGTCCATACTGGTCCCTACTGGTCCCTACTGCTCCATACTGGTCCCTACTGGTCCCTACTGGTCCATACTGGTCCATACTGGTCCCTACTGGTCCATACTGGTCCCTACTGGTCCATACTGGTCCCTACTGCTCCATACTGGTCCCTACTGGTCCATACTGGTCCATACTGGTCCATACTGGTCCCTACTGCTCCATACTGGTCCCTACTGGTCCCTACTGGTCCATACTGGTCCATACTGGTCCCTACTGGTCCCTACTGCTCCATACTGGTCCCTACTGGTCCATACTGGTCCATACTGGTCCCTACTGGTCCATACTGGTCCATACTGGTCTGTACTGGTCCCTACTGGTCCATACTGGTCTGTACTGGTCCCTACTGGTCCCTACTGGTCCATACTGGTCCCTACTGGTCCCTACTGGTCCATACTGGTCCCTACTGCTCCATACTGGTCCCTACTGGTCCCTACTGGTCCCTACTGGTCCATACTGGTCCCTACTGGTCCCTACTGCTCCCTACTGGTCCATACTGGTCCATACTGGTCCATACTGGTCCCTACTGGTCCCTACTGCTCCATACTGGTCCCTACTGGTCCATACTGGTCCATACTGGTCCCTACTGGTCCCTACTGGTCCGTACTGGTCTGTACTGGTCCCTACTGGTCCATACTGGTCCATACTGGTCCCTACTGGTCCCTACTGGTCCATACTGGTCCCTACTGGTCCCTACTGCTCCATACTGGTCCCTACTGGTCCATACTGGTCCATACTGGTCCCTACTGGTCCCTACTGGTCCCTACTGGTCCATACTGGTCTGTACTGGTCCCTACTGGTCCCTACTGGTCCATACTGGTCCCTACTGGTCCATACTGGTCTGTACTGGTCCCTACTGGTCCATACTGGTCTGTACTGGTCCCTACTGGTCCCTACTGGTCCCTACTGGTCCCTACTGGTCCATACTGGTCCGTACTGGTCCATACTGCTCCATACTGGTCCCTACTGGTCCATACTGGTCTGTACTGGTCCCTACTGCTCCATACTGGTCCATACTGGTCCCTACTGGTCCCTACTGGTCCATACTGGTCCCTACTGGTCCCTACTGCTCCATACTGGTCCCTACTGGTCCCTACTGGTCCCTACTGGTCCCTACTGGTCCCTACTGGTCCCTACTGCTCCATACTGGTCCCTACTGGTCCCTACTGGTCCCTACTGGTCCCTACTGGTCCCTACTGGTCCCTACTGGTCCATACTGGTCTGTACTGGTCCATACTGGTCCCTGTTGCTCTCCCGCAGGCATCTTCGCCTCTGTCTCCAAGATCTCCAAGGCTGAGGAGCCCCCCCCGGCGCCGTCCCCCCCCCGCAGCCCCCCAGAAGCCCCGGCCCGAGGCTCCCACAAGGCCCGCAAGGACAAGAGAGGTGCCACAGACCCACATAGACCCACATAGACCCACATAGCGCCCCATAGACACACATAGACCACATAGACACACATAGACCCACATAGCGCCCCATAGACCCACATAGCGCCCCATAGCGCCCCATAGACACACATAGACCACATAGCGCCCCATAGACACACATAGACCACATAGCGCCCCATAGACACACATAGACCACATAGACACACATAGACCCACATAGCGCCCCATAGACCCACATAGCGCCCCATAGCGCCCCATAGACCCACATAGCGCCCCATAGACCCACATAGACCCACATAGCGCCCCATAGACACACATAGACCCACATAGCGCCCCATAGCGCCCCATAGACCCACATAGCGCCCCATAGACCCACATAGCGCCCCATAGCGCCCCATAGACCCACATAGCGCCCCATAGCACCCCATAGCCCCATATAGACCCACATAGCCCCACATAGTGCCCCATAGACCCACATAGCCCCACATAGACCCACATAGACCCACATAGCGCCCCATAGACCCACATAGACCCACATAGACACACATAGCGCCCCATAGCCCCACATAGCCCCACATAGCGCCCCATAGCGCCCCATAGACCCACATAGACCCACATAGCGCCCCATAGCGCCCCATAGACCCACATAGACCACATAGACCCACATAGCGCCCCATAGCGCCCCATAGACCCACATAGCGCCCCGTAGCCCCACATAGCCCCACATAGACCCCCATAGCAGATGGGGTGTGTCCTGCTATGGCTCCACCCCTTTTTTTGGGGGGGTCGGGGCGGGGTCAAAAACGGGGGCGTGGACTTAATGAACGAGCAAGGCTGTGATTGGGTGGGTTGCATCAAGGAGGCGTGGTCTGAGAGGGCCGATGGGCGTGGTCAGGTGGGGGGGCGCGGCTATAGGGCAGGGTTGTGATTGGCCACGCAGGCAGCGAGGGGCGGGGTCAGAGGCGGGGAGCGTGGCTCTGATTGGGCCGGGGGGAGGAGGAGGAGGGGGCGGGGCTATGCACTGACCACGCCCCCTCTCCCCACAGCCCCCCGGAAAAGGGGCGGGGCCTGGCTGGACCGCGAGGGCCGGCGCGTGGCCCCCGGGGACGCGGTGCTGGTGGCCGGGCAGCGCCAGGGCCGGGCCCGCTTCTATGGGCGCACGGACTTCGCCCCCGGTGAGCACCCCCCTTGGGACCCCCCCTTTGGGACCCCCCCTTGGGACCCCCTTTGGGACCCCCCTTGGGACCCCCTTTTGGGACCCCCCCTTGGGACCCCCCTTTGGGACCCCCCCTTGGGACCCCCCATTGGGAGCTACCCCTTGGGACCCCCCTTGGGACCCCCCACTAGGGACCCCCCCTTGGGACCCCCCCTTAGGACCCCCCTTGGGACCCCCCTTTGGGACCCCCCCATTGGGACCCCCCCATTGGGACCTCCCATTGGGACCCCCCTTGGGACCCCTCTTGGGACCCCCCATTGGGAGCTACCCCTTGGGACCCCCCTTGGGACCCCCCTTTGGGACCCCCCCTTGGGACCCCCCTTTGGGACCCCCCATTGGGACCCCCCCTTCGGACCCCCCCTTTGGGACCCCCCATTGGGAGCTACCCCTTGGGACCCCCCTTGGGACCCCCCACTAGGGACCCCCCCTTGGGACCCCCCCTTGGGACCCCCTTGGGACCCCCCTTTGGACCCCCCCCCCCCCCCATTGGGACCCTCCATTGGGACCTCCCATTGGGACCCCCCTTGGGACCCCTGGTTCTTGGGACCCCCATTGGGGCTATGGGTGGTTATGGTTATGGGGGGGCTATGGGTGGTTATGGGGGGGGCTATGGGTGGTTATGGGGAGGCTATGGGTGGTTATGGGGGGGGCTATGGGTGGTTATGGGGGGCTATGGGGGGCTATGGGTGGTTATGGGGGGGCTATGGGTGGTTATGGGGGGCTATGGGTGGTTATGGGGGGCTATGGGTGGTTATGGGGCGGCTATGGGTGGTTATGGGGGGGCTATGGGTGGTTATGGGGCGGCTATGGGTGGTTATGGGGGG
>NW_026641656.1:0-786 GCF_028554395.1 Pezoporus wallicus
GTGAGCAGATGCCCCTGTTCATTCTGTGCTGTGTTGCTGCCAGCAGGGAGCAGGCTCTGGACTGATTCTATTCAAATGCTTTTCCTGTACGAGTGTTAGCAGTGAAAGCAACGATGGATGCACCAATGTAAAGGGGATTGTGTGCTGAACAGGTCCAGCACCAGCTTTCAATCCTTGCTCTTCTGCTGTGGGAGCAGATGCCAAACGTTCGTGCTGTACTCACTGTGCTGCTGGGCAGCTGAGACCGCTTGAGAATTTGGATTCAAATGGACTTTTAGGTATGAAACCGAGGAGAGACTGCAATGATGGTGACCCCGTTGCAAAGCTGCTTGTGTGCTGAAGAAGCAGAGCACTAGCTTTCCCTGCTGCTCCTTCTGCCGTGTGAGCAGATGCCACTGTTCATTCTGTGCTGACTGTGTTGCTGCGCAGCAGAGAGCAGCCTCTGGACTGATTCCATTCAAATGCTTTTCCTGTATGAAAGTGAGCAGTGAAAGCAACGATGGAGGCACCAATGTAAAGGGGATTGTGTGCTGAACAGGTCCAGCACCAGCTTTCAATCCTGGCTCTTCTGCTGTGGGAGCAGAGGCCAAACGTTCGTGCTGTACTAACTGTGCTGCTGGGCAGCTGAGAGACACCACCTGAGAATTTGGATTCAAATGGACTTTTAGGTATGAAACCGAGGAGAGACTGCAATGATGGTGACCCCGTTGCAAAGCTTCTTGTGTGCTGAAGAGACACAGCACTAGCTTTCCCTGCTGGTCCTTCTGCCGTGTGAGCAGATGCCCC
>NW_026641657.1:0-786 GCF_028554395.1 Pezoporus wallicus
AGACTGGGCTGGACTGGGTTAAACTGGTCTGGACTGGGTTAAACTGGCCTGGCCTGGATTGAACTGGGCTGGACAAGGTTAAACTCTGCTAGAGTGAACTGAACTGGGCTGGGCTGGATGTAACAGAGCTGGACTGGATTAAAACGGGCTGGACAGGGTTTAAATGGGCTGGACTGTGTTAAAGTGGGTTGGACTGGGTTAAATTGAGCCAGACTGGATTAAACTGGCCTGGACTGTGTTAAACTGTGCTGGAGTGAAGTAAACTGGGCTGGGCTAGATAGAACTGACCTGGACTGGATTAAACTGGGCTGGACAGGGTTATACTGTGCTAAAGTGAACTGAACTGGGCTGGGCTGGATCAAACTGAGATGGAATGAGTTAAACTGGTCTGGACTGGGTTAAACTGGGCTAGGCTGGATCCAACAGAGCTGGACTGGGTTTAAACTGGGCTCGACTGTTTTAAACTGGGCTGGGCCGGATCAAACTGAGCTGGACTAGGTTAAACTTGGCTGGGCATGATTAAAGTGGGCTGGACTAAATTCAGCTGAGCTGGACTGTGTTTAAACTGAGCTGGAGTGTATTAAGTATGGCTGAACTGGGTTAAACTGGGCTGGGCTGTATGAAAATAGGCTTGATTGGGTTAAACTCTTCAGGACCGGGTTAAACTCAGCTGGCCTGGATTTAACTGAGCTGGACTGGATGAAACTGGTCTGGACTGTTTTAAACTTGGCTGGGATGGATCAAACTGAGCTGGACTAAGTTAAACTGGCTGGGCTTGATTAAAGT